>NW_025765980.1:1452500-1588872 GCF_003918875.1 Haliotis rubra
CCCACCAACCAATGTCAGTATATATATATATGAATATACCCCACCAACCAATGTCAGTATATATGAATATACCCCACCAACCAATGTCAGTATATATGAATATACCCCACCAACCAATGTCAGTATATATGAATATACCCCACCAACCAATGTCATGTATATATGAATATACCCACCAACCAAACAATGTCCATGTATATATGAATTAGTCAGTATATATGAATATACCCCACCAACCAATGTCAGTTTATATGAATATACCCCACCAACCAATGTCAGTATATATGAATATACTCCACCAACCAATCTCAGCATATATGGAAATTCCTTACCAAACAATGTAAGTATATATGGATGCGCCACACCAGCCGATGCCAATATGTGAGAATATTCCTCACGAACCAATGTCGCTGTATATGAATGTTTCTCACCATATACGACTGTCCCTACGAACCAATTACAACATACATTATCGGTATTTTAAGACTGCAAGGAACCCGAACTCTATACCCCAGGCTTTTTGGCCATACCAGCGTCAGTTATCCAAAGCCTAGTAGCGCTGACTTCAAGT
Organism: Haliotis rubra; assembly: GCF_003918875.1. Taxonomy (NCBI): domain Eukaryota; kingdom Metazoa; phylum Mollusca; class Gastropoda; order Lepetellida; family Haliotidae; genus Haliotis; species Haliotis rubra. Next base: position 1,453,072 of record NW_025765980.1, read on the forward strand.
TTCCGCCCATGTACGCTTGTCACAAGTATCTTCTATCTATCTGGAGTCATAACTGAAACCATTAACTCTAGGAAGAAATGTAATCGGTTTTCTCCAATGTCAGGTAATCGGTATGAGTCGTGGAAGAGATCTGCTCTGATAGGGGCGATTTTCATCGTCTGCAGTCACCTGAGTTAAGGCTATATTGACACCAGCAGAAACATCAGTATCATAATACTTAAGAGGTATAGTATGACCAGAAATTATTGAGAATTTAAGGAATATGTTTACTTGGATTTCTAGTATAAACAACCTTGACCAGCTATCAAGTGCTTGGTTATATTCAAGAGAGACAACTCCGTTAATCCTTTTTCATTAGTTTGTGAAGAGTTATCTCCCTTTGTTTACTTGCTAGCAGACGACATTTTCAGTGATCCTCAGTGTGGATGATTTAGAGAAGAGGAAGTTGATTTTTAGAGTATTATAAGAAGGACATCAGATCAGCTAAAGTGATTTCAAGTAGAACAGGTATCCCTTTGTCCACTGTTTATCGTGTTTTGAAAATATTGCAAATGGATATGGCATTGAGCACCAGGGAGGCGCAGGTAGGCCCAGAAAATTGACTGTCGGTGACAGGAGGCGGCTTGGTATTCTTGTTTCTTAAAACAAACGAAGGAGTTTAGAAAACTTAAGGCTGGATATGATTGATAGAGGAACTGTGGCTGTCTGTAAGGAGACAATTAGAACTGAGCTGCATGCAATGGTTTGGCAGTAAAGTCGAGGAATTCCATCACCGATCATGAAACCTGAACAAAAGGAGCGAAGGTTGAACTGGTGCTTATAGCATAGAAATTTAAACTGGGACAATGTGATTTTCTCAGATGAAAGTTCTGCGTGGCTGTTTCCTAATACACTGAACTTCTGGACCAAACAAACTGAAAAACCTTTGTACCAGCGCCCAAAGTACAGTCCGAAATTTAACGTGTGGGGTGGCATATCTGTGTTAGGGGCAACGCCCCTCTGTGTATTTGAAGGGAATATGAACAGTGAGCGGTACACAGATATTCTCGAGGGACATTTACTTCCATCTGCTCACGTGTTCTATGGAAAGTTTTGAATTTTCCAGCAGGACAACGACCCAAAACATCGTTCAAAGCATTCACAGGCCTGGTTTCGGACCCAAAATATGACATTATTAGATTGACCAAGCTATAGCCCTGACCTAAATCCAATAGAAAATGTTTGGGGACTTATGAAGGAAAGTGTCAATAAGAAAAATCTGACAAATATTGCTGAAATGAAAGAAGAGGTGGTCCGATATTGGGACAGCATGGACCACGTTTTTCTTTCTTGACAGTTCTTTGATCAGTAGTATGCCCCGCCGCTTTGAAGCCTGCATTGATGCCCATGGTGACTTGACAAAATACTAACTGTTCACCTGTCTTTGAATCTAGAGTTATGTTCTGCTAATATTCACATTTAATACGTGAGTAATGAGTGAAAAAAAAAAATTACAATCTTTAAATTCTCAATAATTTCTGGTTGTACTGTATATGCTATTTAGGTGTAGAGGAACGAGAAGTAGTTTGATATATATGATTTAAAGGCAGATTTGTATTTTAATATAAGTTTGGAGTATGCATGGGAATCGAAATAAATAACAGTATTTATTGGATTTATAGGAATTAACGCTGCATATGTGATTTATAAATAGGGGTCGTTTCTAGGATTACAAATAGGGTTGTATATTGATTCTAAAGGCGGTTTCAAATATAGAATTAATTTTATTGTTTGCGTTATAAAATTTGTTAGATATTGAAGTTGTAAGGAGTATAGAAATATTGATTTTATGTTTAGTGCATTTAGAAGTGATGATATACGTGTAGCAGGGCGTGGAGTCATCCCACAGATGACATCCTTACTTTGTCAGCTTGCTGACGGGGTTAACCCATTTGGTCATGTGGACAAGGCGTTCGACTTCGGATTAGAAGGTCCGTGGTTCGAATCCCTGCACGGGACTCTGAAATTTTATGGCCGCTACATACGTATAATATTCAAATGTGTATTTTGGATGAAAATGCGAACTTGATAAATTTGTTACATTCCACACCAGAATTCAATGACGTTTGTTATATTGGATACTTGGGTGGAATTTTCTTAAAACAGTTTTATCTTAAAGGTGGTATTATATATTGGATTTGAGTGGGGTTTTATATTGAAGGTTTTCGTTATATGTTGTTTGTATTTCGGGTTATTCCTTGGGGATTTGGGGTTAGAACCTATGCTGGTCGTAAGAGGCGACCATATACTAGTATATACGTAAGAGGCGACCATATACTAGTATATACGTTGGCGAAGCTCGGTGAATATCATTGACTGCGTGCCTATATACCCGGATGTGGATCCTTGCTCCCAATATCGATCTCTTTATTTTCTATATTGTGGCGTTATACAACCAACCAAATATTTTGGACAGATATGTGGATGGAATACATTATGTACCCGGGATGAGACCGCATATAGTCTTGAAAGACGGGATAAAATTAGAATTTAAAAGTGGATGCCAGATTTGATGACCAACAGGGGGGGCGGTGGGGTAGCCAAGTGGTTAAAGCGTTCGCTCGTCACACCGAAGGCCCGGGTTCGATTCCCCACATGGGTACAACTTGTGAAGCCCATTTCTGGTGTCCCCCGCCGTGATATTGCTGGAATATTGCTAAAAACGGCGTAAAACCATACCCAGCCAGCCAACAGGGTTAGTTTATATTGCGCAAGGGTAAATCTATGAACAATCAGGGCAACCCGAGGACCGCAGATCGCTGGCCCAAGGGAGGTAACCCTGCCCACGCATAATTTGTAATCAACTATTGGTCACAGCAGGGTATACCAACTGCGAGGATTTGGGGGCGGTCCATTAACTGATTAACACAAACTGTTTATCAGGTGCTTTCTCCCAGTCATAGACACAGTCATATGGCGTGAGTGACAGAGGATGGGGAACAGCTGGTAATCTGTTCCAGCACCTAGTATGTTCTGTTGTCAGGGAACTAATGAACAACACTGATTGCTCTTTGTAATCCGACCATCAACAAATGTAGACAGATGGTGGTGTGTCACATTATGTCTATACACCTGTAGTTGCCGATCAGTTCTACCTGTGCTATTGTATTGTCCCACACCGCCTTCGCGAATATGAGTGAGTGAGTGAGTGGTGGTGAGTGGGTGGATGAGTGAGTGAGTTTTGAAATCCCCTTTAGCAAAATAAGAGTGAGTGAGTTTAGTTTTATGCCGCACTCAGCAATATTCCAGCTATATGGCGGCGGTCTGTAAATATTTGAGTTTGGGCCAGACACTCCAGTGATCAACAGCATGAGCATCGATATGCGCAATTGGGAACCGATGACATATGTCAACCAAGTCAGCAAGCCTGACCACACTATCCCGTTAGTTGCCTTTTACGACAAGCATGGGTTACTGAAGATCAATATTCTAACCCGGATCTTCACTGGTAACAAAATAAGAGTGAATATGGTTTAAAATATCTGACAGCAATATATGAACTCGTCGGTTAGTGAGTGAGTGAGTGAGAGTATGGTTAAATCCCTGTCAGTAAGGTATACGTGAGTGGGAGAGAGTGAGTGAGTATGGTTTAAATCCGTCAGTAGGGTATGAGTGAGTGAGTGAGTGAGAGTATGGTTTAAATCCCTGTCAGTAAGGTATGAATGAGTGAGTGAGTGAGAGCATGGTTTAAATCCCTGTCAGTAAGGTATGAGTGAGTGAGTGAGAGTATGGTTTAAATTCCAAAAGTAAGGTATGAATGAATGAGTGAATGAGTGAGTGAGTGAGTAAATGAGCGAGTGAGAGTATGGTTTAAATCCCTGTCAGTAAGTTATGAGTGAGTGAGTGAGTGAGAGTATGGTTAAATCCCTGTCAGTAAGGTATGAGTGAGTGAGAGTGTATGGTTTAAATCCCTGTCAGTAAGGTATGAATGAGTGAGTGAGTGAGAGTATTGTTTAAGTCCCTGTCAGTAAGGTATGAGTGAGTGAGTGAGTGAGTGAGAGTATGATTTAAATCCTTGTCAGTAAGGTATGAGTGAGTGAGTGAGTGAGAGTATGGTTTAAATCCCTGTCAGTAAGGTAAGGTATGAGTGAGTGAGAGAGAGAGTATGGTTTAAATCCCTCAGTAAGGTATGAGTGAGTGAGTGAGAGTATGGTTTAAATCCTTGTCAGTAAGGTATGAGTGAGTGAGTAAGTGAGTGAGAGTATGGTTTAAATCCCTGTCAGTAAGGTATGAGTGAGAGAGAGTATGGTTTAAATCCCTGTCAGCAAGGTATGAGTGAGTTGTGTGAGTGAGTGAGTGAGAGTATGGTTTAAATCCTTGTCAGTAAGGTATGAGTGAGTGAGAGAGAGTATGGTTTAAATCCCTGTCGGTAAGGTATGTGTGAGTGAGTAAATGAGTGAGTGAGAGTATGGTTTAAATCCCTGTCAGTAAGGTATGAGTGAGTGAGTGAGATTATGGTTTAAATCCCTGTCTGTAAGGTATGAGTGAGTGAGAGTATGGTTTAAATCCCTGTCAGTAAGGTATGAGTGAGTGAGTAAATGAGTGAGTGAGAGTATGGTTTAAATCCCTGTCAGTAAGGTATGAGTGAGTGAGTGAGATTATGGTTTAAATCCTGTGTCAGTAAGTTATGAGTGAGTGGAAGAGTGAGTGAGTAAGAGAGTGAGTATGGTTTAACGTCTCTACTGGCGTTATATGAGTGAGTGAGTATCGTTTAACCCCCTTTCAGCAAATATACTCATGCCAATAATGGTTGTCACCCCTTCAATTTTTTTAATTAGAGAGGAGGTGTGGGGTAGGGGTGTGAGGTGTGAGGTGTGAGGTGTGTGGGGTTAGGGTGGGAAGGGGGTGACAGCCATTATTGGCATGAGTATATGAGCGGGTGAGTGAGTGAGTGTATGAGTGGGTATTGCTTAACGCCCTCTTAAGCAATATGCCAGCAACATCTCTGCGGTGGACATCAGAAATGGGCATCACACATTGTACCCATGATGGGACTCGAACCCGGGTCTTCGGCGGGACGAACGAACGCTTTAATTATAAATTCTAGGCTACCACATCGCCCTTGTTGAATGTTTAACACCGATGACCTGTTTAAGACTGTGTTAGCAATATGAGGAACATTTCATCAGGTCAGTCAGGTCACTTTAAACACAAAAACTTTGGGCGTCTTTATCAAAGAAACCATTTAGTGTTACATACTTAATATCTGATGAACTGTAATTTCAAAATGACACATGCATTGCAATGTCTTTATTTGGACACCTGACCTTATTCCAACCTCGTTAAAATCCGATATAGGAGGCTTTACGATCTAAACTCGGAGAGGTATCAAACTCGGAGAGGTATCAAATCTTGTTGTAATGAATACATATCGTGAATGATCCTTTGTGGATAGAAGAGCCTGATTGATGAAATCCATATACCAACATTCTAGTGAACACAAGACCCTTATGTATATTCTGGATATAAAGTCAACAAATTAATTATGTGTAGTTTTATTTCGGATGTAACTTTGTATAACTTCATCTTTCAAGCCTATTAGAACCGAGATCACACAAACCTGATGAAACATACATGTGATTATGTTTTTACACTTTTACACACCAAGCCATGTTGTTTTCTGGTGTTATCAAAGGAAGGACTTCTCAGTGCACACACACACATCATTCTGCTGTCTGACAGCTAATATAGACGAAGAATTGAGGACTCGGATATTGTTTGACATGACATGACATACACATGACACGATTTGACACGACATGCGCATTTCCCGGCCTGGCATGACGCGACAGCATGACGTGCACGTGTGAAACGATACATGACATAACGTACACATATATATCACATGCCACGACCTTACACGACGTGCACTGTCATGCGTCACGACCAGAACATGACACACTTATGGCTCATGTCTGATCTCACTTGACATGTCATATGGCATGACTCCTGATCTCTGAGTTGTCTGGTCCAGATTCGATTATTTACAGATTGCCGCCATATAGCTGGAATATAGCTGACTATAAATAAGAAGCAAACAAAAACAAACTAACGCTTTGACCAATATACTAGGCCAAGAATTCCACGGCTGAGGTCATCGATCTACATCAGTAGATCAGCTCATGTTATAGATTGGATAATGGTAGGTAAAGCTGATAAAGCTGGAACATTGCTGACAGTGGCGCAAAACAACATTCATTCACTCACTCAAGACACAATCAGTTAAATATATACATCATGGCGTGATGTACGTCAATGGTACGTCATATCTTGTCGCCACAGTCGTATGCCACTTTACCTGAAGAATCGCAAACCGCACCCCTTTCAGCACCTTAAATACTCACACACATTTTCGCATGAATTACAAACAAATATTCTAACATGTTCTAAACAGTTTTGACAAAACGCACTACATTAGGGTACCGCCTCCGTGGTGTAGTGGTTAGAGCATCCGCCCGGAGAGCGGAAGGTCGCGGGTTCGATCCCCGACCGCGTCATACCAAAAAACGTTAAAATATGGTACTTGTTGGTCCCAGCATGGCGCTCGGCATTAATGGGTACAACAAGGACTGGTCGGCGTTGAGTCAGTATAATGTGTCTGAGTGGGGTATTCATGCTTCACTGCGGCATGGTATCTCAGTGGGCTAGCACTATAAAACCAGCTTCAGTCTGGGCTAGTACAAGAAGCCGCACATACACATACACACACATGCACGTCGTCATATGAGCGAAATATTCTCAAACACGACGTTAAACCCAATTTCACCTCACCTCACCGCACTACATGAGGAATGCAATAACGTTTTCTGGTTCTTTAGTTCTAAAGACCTTTGGTCAGTCGAAACAATAATGATTTCAGAATGAATGTTTCATCGTCAGAACAGGACAATTTTGCAGTTCATTTTATATCACATAAGGTGATTTCCGACGTGCACCGATTCTAAACCTCACGACGCGAATCAAATATCGCTGCTGATAGCGATACAATGAAGGTAACGAGTTTTGCCAACACCATCTTCAATATAAAGTCAGGGTTCATTTTACAAAAGTGCCCCTGAATGTTTTTCGATGAATCGTTACAGTTACCACCGTTCCGTCAATGCCTCCCGTACCACCCTGTTGGACCACCTAACAAATCAGAATCATACAATATAAAATTTTCAGAAACCTTTGAGAATGAATTTTGCAAAACGCTCAACACATCGCTTTCTATTTTTCGAAAGTATTTCTTTGGTGTGTAGCCGTCACGGACGGAACGACATATTGTAACAAGCTTTGGGGAGAACATCCTCCCATCTAGAATAGTCTCCATATTCTCTGTCCGCTCATCTATCTCCTCTACATCCGGGGTATGGAATACCACCATCGTTTCGTTAGGGCGGTTGTAACCGTCACACAGACGCATGTTGTCCCTGGGGATGAACTCGAGTGTTTTTGGAGACATACTGAGGCAGACCCCCACTTGGGACAAGGCACGGAGCTGATCCGCCGTGAAGGTAACGAGTTTTGACAACACCATCTTCAATATAAACCCAGGGTTCTGTTTACAAAAGTGCCCCTGAATTCGTCCTTGAAGATCTTTGAGCATCGCTGGAACTTGACGCCAAAACGCTGATCGTGCTTCGCTAACGTTGCATCTGTCGCGTAGGATTACCCCCGACTGACATAGATGTTTGAATTCTATGATAGACTCGAGGACGGAATGGAAGAAGTTGTCTACCGTCCTCTCGTCTGCTGTACCTTGCGCGCAGACGAGAAGTTGTATCCACATGCTGATGTCTCTGATGTCGGTTTCTTGCAGTCCGGAGTTGTAAAGTGGCATAACCGCCGCCTCGCATCCATAGTAGTCCTCGTCAATGTCCAGGATGACGTTGTCATTGTGAGTGAGCCATTTGCCAGACTTCATTAACAATATTGCTTTCCGCTCACTAACAATCTCAATGACCCCTGACGTCCTGAACGTACAGGCCGACTCCTCTATGGGGATCCCGCTCTCGTCGTCTGATCCTTCGGTGATGTTGTTCATGACGCAGTACTTCTCCTTTATTATCGGCCCTGTGGATACGCATGCGCAGAGTTCCTTCACCTTGTTGCCGTTGACGTGTTTGTAAGTGGTGCCCGCCCTGACGTCCATGCGCTGGTAGTCAACCTGGTCGGGGTGTTCGCCATCATTGGTGTCCCAGGGTGGCCACACCCATATGTAACGGGTGATGAGTCCTGTCATGGCTGCAGCCTGTCAACACAAGAACAACAGCCCACTTTACACCCCGCTGGTTGCAGATCAAAGTCATCTTTACACACTGTCAACACAAGAACAACAACCCGCTTTACACCCCGCTGGTTGCAGATCAAAGTCATCTTTACACACTGTCAACATAAGAACAACAACCCACTTTACACCCCGCTGGTTGCAGATCAAAGTCATCTTTACACACTGTCAACACAAGAACAACAACCCACTTTACACCCCGCTGGTTGCAGATCAAAGTCATCTTTACACACTGTCAACACAAGGATAACAGCCCACTTACACACCCCGCTGGTTGCAGATCAAAGTCATCTTTACACACTGTCAACACAAGAACAACAGCCCACTTTTACACCCCGCTGGTTGCAGATCAAAGTCATCTTTACACACTGTCAACACAAGAACAACAGCCCACTTTACACCCCGCTGGTTGCAGATCAAAGTCATCTTTACACACTGTCAACACAAGAACAACAGCCCACTTTACACCCCCGCTGGTTGCAGATCAAAGTCATCTTTACACACTGTCAACACAAGGATAACAGCACACTTTACACCCCGCTGGTTGCAGATCAAAGTCATCTTTACACACTGTCAACACAAGAACAACAGCCCACTTTACACCCCGCTGGTTGCAGATCAAAGTCATCTTTACACACTGTCAACACAAGAACAACAGCCCACTTTACACCCCGCTGGTTGCAGATCAAAGTCATCTTTACACACTGTCAACACAAGAACAACAGCCCACTTTACACCCCGCTGGTTGCAGATCAAAGTCATCTTTACACACTGTCAACACAAGAACAACAGCCCACTTTACACCCCGCTGGTTGCAGATCAAAGTCATCTTTACACACTGTCAACACAAGAACAACAGCCCACTTTACACCCCGCTGGTTGCAGATCAAAGTCATCTTTACACACTGTCAACACAAGAACAACAGCCCGCTTTACACCCCGCTGGTTGCAGATCAAAGTCATCTTTACACACTGTCAACACAAGAACAACAGCCCACTTTACACCCCGCTGGTTGCAGATCAAAGTCATATTTACACACATTGAACATGGGTTCAAGATTAAGGCCATATTTACACACATTGATGATTGGAGATCAAGGTCATATTTACACACATTGATGATTGGAGATCAAGGACACATTTACACACATTGATAATTAGTTTCAGCTACTCAGTGGAAGCCACTTTGATCATGAGTTTCAGATCAAGGTCATATTTACACATCTTGGTGATTTGGTTTCAAATCAATGCCATATTTACACACATTGATAATTAGATTTAGTACCCACTGAAGGTCATATATACACACAGTTATCATGGGTTCCAGATTAAGGTGATATTTACACACATTGATATTCGGTTTCAGATCAAGGCCACATTTACGCATATTGATCATTAGTTTAAGACCAGGGTCATATTTACACACATTGATAATGAGCTTCACGCCGCCCACTGATTTTCTAACAGGGCCATTTGAACATACACCACCTACCGATTTCCTGACAAGGCAATAGAACAAAAGCCGCCCTCTGATTTCTTACTAAGGTCGTTTTAACGTACACCGTCCAGTGGTTTCCTAGCAAGGTTATTACAGGCAGTTACCGATGACACCAGGTGTTTGCGGAAAGAGTAAACAGATTCCATTACTACACGTATTAGAGGCATTGACTGAATCCACATGCGACCCTGTATAATGTCTATAAAATCAACGCCAGACAATTACTACCCCCATTATCCAACGAAACAGATTTCATGATTCGTTATTGGCAATCTAGCGATGAAAATTATATTTTAAAATCGGTTATGCCAACAGGTGTTTGCGAAGAGGATAACCCTTAGATCTTGCTTTGTACAACAGCTGATAATTCCTTTTCTAAAAGATAACCGTCAGTAAAACATATGTCTATAAATAACTGTCGAGATTACTGTCGTCTAGGAAGCGGACACGTATCTTTGCTCCTTTTCTTACTTCTTTATTGAGATTATTTCAGACACTAGATGTTAGTTTTAGTGCGATTGTATCTCCTGGTGAAGAGCGTTGAAGAGTTCTGAGGAATCCATGACGTTTTATTATAGTCAAGTCTACCCATACTGTGTTTGCCAGCTCTTATTCTATCGTAAACACCAGCCCGCAGGCCCTGATCAACATGTTGAACACATCAGCACACGTAGCACTGATTTCCTTTAAAGGACATATAACTAATTACACTTTTACACAGATATCTAATATATGACACTGATAAGACTGATTAGACTGACTATTACTGATTATCCTTATATATGTTACAGTCCAGTCCAAACCAGTCCAAACCAGTCGGACCGCCTCCGTGGTGTGGTGGTTAGAGCGTCCGTCCGGAGAGCGGAAGGTCGCGGGTTTGATCCCCGACCGCGTCATACCAAAAGACGTTAAAATATGGTACTTGTTGGTCCCTGCCTGGCGCTCGGTATTAATGGGTACAACAAGGACTGGTGGGCTCGGCGTCAGTATAATGTGTCTGAGTGGGGTATTCATGCTTCACTGCGGCATGGTATCTCAGTCGGCTAGCACTATAAAACCAGCTAAAATCTGGGCTAGTACAAGCAGCCGCACATACACATACACACGCATGCACGTCGTCATATGAGCGAAATATTCTCAAGCACGACGTTAAACCAACTTTCACCTCACCTTTTCACCAAACCAGTCATTTGGTTAAATGACTGTAGCGATCAGTCATTTGGTCAAAAGACTAAAATTCTCAGTCATTTGGTCAAATGGTTTGACAGATTGCCTGCAGAGCTACAGATAACCTTTTGGGTCATTGAGTTATGTACTCGCTTGTCTTCATCTCAATTGGGTATCCTAATTTTCCTTTGAGGAACCATATAAATACTCACCTCACTCAAACTAAATTTGGTATTTTGCCATTTTCCATTAATTTTAAAAATATAATAAAGTTAAATGTTAGTGTTTGTGATTTACATTTGATCTGTAATATGAGAAACGATGAGAAAGACTGCAAGTTGTCATGTTCATGTTCTCAAATAGAACCTCTAAAAATACTTCAGTAATTGTATCTATCCACCGGTACGCAAGCTACGATTTGTCATTTTTGTGTGTACGCGTCTGATTTCGTCATTTCGTCAATTATTGAGTATTTACAAAACTTCAAGCGTACTTGTACGCAATAGACTTAATAGAAATTGAGTTTTCATATAAATATTTGTGTAATTTAAGCAGATACACAGCTCATCTGTACCTCTGTCAAACTGTAACATATACACATAGCACCTGAAACATCAAACCGTCTTCGGAACAAGGCCATAGTACCCTCTTATACAAATAACATCTCAAACATGACACTGACGTCCTAAATATGCCATATTACCGGTTACCATATATACATACATCGTGCACATGATCCGTACTTCCTAATAAGGCCATTATACTAATTACTATTTTATACACCTCGCGTCTCAAACATTATACTGAATCTTGAAAAAGACCGGGTTACTGATTACTGTTTACTATGCACATAACGTCTCTGAATCAAACATGACGCTGATTGCCAGACTGGAAATAAGACCTAGATCCCATCCTCGATAACCCAGGGAATTAAGCCTCCAATCAACTACTCTGGACACATTCACCACCATTAACTTCATTTGGAGTGAGTGAGTTTAGTCTTACGCCGCTTTTAGCAATATTCCAGCAATATCACGGTGGGGGGCAACAAAAATGGGCTTCACACTTTGTAGCCATGTGGGAAATCGAACCCGTGTCTTCGGCGTGACGAGCGAACGCTTTAACCACTAGGCTACCCCATCGCCCCCAACTTCATTTTGAAATGACGTAACTATCACCACCGGAGGACATTTGTGTATGGCGTTAAGTTCGAAAACGAAGTCATGTTACCAAACGGGTTCAGCGCATTTAGCAAAATAGAATGGACACATAATTCACTCTATAATCAAGGATAAAGAGATCGCGAAGCACACTGAGTCGTGTATGGTGTCATGTATTTTGTCATCCATGCTGCTATCGAGGTATATTAATGTATGAGACTTTCCTTATTGGACGAGAATCGCGTTTGCTGACCTTCCATGACTTATTCTTTGTAAACCGTTTAACAGTCCACACATTTTGGGTTTCAAGATGAAATAAATGTACACCCACTGCTCATCTCTGATCTCTCACGTAAAATTCCTACGTGAGTGAGTTTATGTTTATGCCGCGTTTAGCAGTATTCCAGCAGTATTACGACTGGGGACACTAAAATGGGCTGCACACATTGTACCCTTGTGAAGAATCGAACCCGGCATGACGAACGAACGCTTTAACCACTAAGCTACACCACTGCCACTTAAAATTCCTGAGGATTTTCCATAGCGCAAATGCTGTTGTGAATTGGGATTTATGTCGCTTTAAACAATATTCCTGTTATATCATGGCATGTTAACTTAATGTAGGAGGAACTATAAAAGCAATGGAGGCCACCCGGGACGGGTGGGTAAAGAGTTGGACCCGGGTACCCGTCTCAATAACGATATGATCATGTGACTAATAGATTAAACAATGCAATATGTTATAATTTCATGATTAAAAGGTTGTATTGTCTTTGAATATGTAGACATAATTACAGTCACTCCTTTTGAATATAATACATGGTTAAGATATTGAAAAACACGAAATTTTAGCCTCCGAGCTGAAGACTATATTCTTACAAATTTGATGTCAGGAATTAACATAACGGGTATCCGGGTAGGGTAGGGTAATAGGGGTGGGGTACCCGGGTAGATTTGGACCCGTCCCAGCCCTAGTGAACACGGTTGGTTGTCTTTGTCAGAGAGATATTCCAATTGTCAGAGAGATATTCCAATTGTCAGAGAGATATTCCAATTGTCAGAGCGATATTCCAATTGTCCTTCTGGATCTAGTGTACAGAGCGCCTGATTTCGTCATTGGTTTGATCCCTCGTAGCGCCATAGAGAAAGACCTTAATAGGTGGTATTTGTTATTTCCCTGCCTGGCGTTTTGTTTTAAGGGGTAAGGCAGAGCCTGTGTCAATATACTTTGTCTAGATGGCGTATCAATCTGTAACATGATATTTCCGTTGGCTTTCAAACTACAAGTACAAGCAGCCAAGCTTCAATTTATATGTTCGTTATAAGGCCACCAGCAAGGACATTTTATACCTTGATGCGGACAGTGTGATAAGTGCTGTTCAGCAAGAACATTGTTTACCAATCATCATTAATGCAATCACGGGTAATGTTTCCCATTATTAATGCGACGAAGGCGACATAAACAGACATATTTGTGCGATGACTGGTGTTATAATGATGATAAGCAACCGTATTTCGACTTAATGCTTAAAAGGAGTGAGTGAGTGAGTTAAAATTTAAAGTCACTTTGGCAATATTTCAGCCATATCGTGACTAAAACAAGTTATAGATGAACAATAAGTAATGATAGATTATAAAATCCTGTCAACAAAGGACAGTAAAATAACTAGAACATCACAGATATAAATGTAAAACTAATAATTGAATCTAAAACATTTTTACTATAGAGGACAACACAATATAAAAATAGGCTATAGATCGCCAACAACTTATCTTAAAAGGAACTCCCAAATAAGGATTATATGACCAAAATATCGCAAACACTGCAACATATGGCCCCCCAAACAACTATGACATCCGTGTAAAATGCATCACTACTGAATGAAAAACGCTTGTTTGTTACATTCCTAGACTCTACCAAACATTGGTGAATGCGTTCGTTTGTCAGGCAGTTTACTTGCGTTTGCGTGTGTGGATGTACGTAAGCGTGTGCGCGTGCGTGTGTGTGCGTTTGCGTATGCATATGTACGTGTGCGACGGTAACGACGTTTAATACTTACGACCATGAAGACGTCATTCTGTTGCATCATGTTAGTGATCTCCTCGCTGGTCCTGGGATGGCGGAAGAGCGGGATGATTTTCCACTCGAACGGAGTAGCGCCATCGGAGTGCCCGTCGATGTGCAGCTGCAATAAAATGTCAGGAACTCTATGGATGGCCTCTTGCATGGTCTTAGATCAATACTGATCCTTACATACATATCCTTTCAAGATACAGCACCCGTGAAGATCCGCGTTAGATAATCTTCAGTAACCCATGCTTGTCATAAGAGGCGACTAACGGGATCTGGTGGTCAGGTTCCCTGACTTGGTTGACACATGTCATCGTATCCCAGATCGATGCTCATGCTGTTGATCATTGGACTGTCTGGTCCAGACTCGATGGTTTACACACCGCCGCCATATAGCTGGAATATTGCTGAGTGCGGCGTAAAACTAACCTCACTCAGTAACTGTAGACACAGCTCATGGCGAAGATACATCGTGTGTGTCGTGTTTGTATACTTAAATGTAACTCAGCGCATCTGGCAAAGCTTTATTTCTGGTTAACGCCACACATAACATAATATGTGAATAACGGACACGACTTGACTAGACAATCGAGTGATCGATATTATGAGCAACGATGAGCTGTGTGGACACAGTATCAATTAAGTCACCGAACCAAGCACTAGAATTATCAAGTGGCCTCTTGCGACCAAAACATGCTGCTGGGGACCTTTACTAAACCTGAATGTCTTGGGATCTGGAAGAATTTTGTAAAGGACGGTGTCTGATAAGGAAACCTCTTTACCGACAAGATCTGCATAATAACGGAAGAATGAAATGATGGTGTTGTTGATTTTCATAACAATCTTTCCAGGAAGAATATACACAAATTATGAATTTGACGTTTCCAGTGCTTCATGGATAGCTTCATGTACTGGCATACCTACCTATGAAATGATTGAGGTCAATGGCATCGAATGACAGTAACAGTGAGTGAGTGAGTGAGTATGGTTTTACGCCGTCTTTAGCGATGCTCCAGCAATATCACGGCAGGGGACACCAGAAATGGGCTTCACACATTGCATCCATGTGGGGAATCGAGCCCCATGCCTTCGGCGTGACGAGCGAACGCTTTAACCACTAAGCTACATCACCGCCCTCCAAGGAAAGCGATTGGTAGTCTAGTGTTTAAGGCGCCCGCTGGTTCAGCCAAAGAGCAGGTTTCGATTGCCAACCATATTTAAACTGTGTGGTTCTATATTAAACGTTGTAAATCATCCGCCATCATATTGCTGAATACTGCTAAACAGTGAAACAGTATTGACACTGTTGACTAAGAATCTGTAGACGATGACGTAAGTACTCACCACAACGTTGCCCCCTTTCGGTATGAGCCCTTTGTCAGCCGCATTGTACCAGTACTTCAACACTGAGAAGAGAACACTTGGAAATTAGGTACATTATGTTTAGTAAATACAAAACATCAACGCCAGAAAACAACCAGCCTTAACAGAAACAGTCTCCTCTGGCTTTAAAAACCCAACGACAACAGGTGCCAGCGAGAAGTGCACGACACCAACAGATTTTGTCTCAAGACTCGATTAAGAAAATAATCATAAATGCATGTCATAATTATTGTCGTAATCATATTTATTGACCACATGACGCTGCGCGCGTGTGTGCGTGAGTGCGTGTGCGTGTGTGCGTGTGTGCGTGCGCGTGTGTGTGCTGATCATTCAAAATTATTTCCATAATAATCAGAAACGCCCACAAGCAGAGTTTATTCTACTGTTCCGACAATGCCGTAAGCGCATGGTTATCAAGCTCTATCAAACTGTGATGATATCTGGCGTTTACGACAAGGTGATTGTATCCTGTCCCAGCGGCGACATCTGTCATTATCAAAAGCAATTATTCACCTAACACTACACAGAAAAAAATGGCATAGGACAAAACAAGGAATTGCACCGGACACAATTGGAGTCAGTGATGATTTAAAATCGAATATATTTCCTCGAAACCCATAAAACCCACATACCCCATAAAACTTGTTGAAAGCTTTACAAAACTTTATTGAATACTGTTTAAACTTATTTTAGACACTGATGGGCAAGACAACCTATTGATGGGCCAGATAGTCCACCGATGGGCAAGACAACCCAGTGAAGGGCCAGATAGTCCACCGATGGACAAGACAACCCAGTGAAGGGTCAGATAGTCCACTGATGGACAAGACAAACAAGTAATGGGTCAGATAATCCATTGATGGACAAGACAACAAACTGAAGGGACAGATAATAAATTGATGGACAAGACAACCCAGTGAAGGGCCACATAATAAACTGATGGACAAGACAACCTAGTGAAGGGCCAGATAATAAATTGATGGATAAGACAACAAACTGAAGGGCGAGATAATAAATTGATGTACAAGACAACCCAGTGAAGGGCCAGATAATACACTGATGTACAAGACAACCCAGTGAAGGGCCAGATAGTAAACTGATAGACAAGACAACCCAGTGAAGGGCCAGATGATAAACTGATGGACAAGACAACCTAGTGAAGGGCCAGATAATCCACTGATGGACAAGACAACCCAGTGAAGGGCCAGATAATAAACTGATGGACAAGACAACTTAGTGAAGGGCCAGATAATAAACTGATGGACAAGACAACCCAGTGAAGGGCCAGATAATCCACTGATGTGCAAGACAACCGAAGTGATGTGTCAGATAATCCATTGATGGACAAGACAAACCAGTGATGAGCATGATAATACATTGAGCCCGATTATCCACTGATGGACGAGACAACCAAGTGATGGGTCAGATTATCAACTGAGTGACACGAGAACCCTTTGATAAAACCCACATACCCCATAAAACTTGTTGAAAGCTTTACAAAACTTTATTGAATACTGTTTAAACTTATTTTAGACACTGATGGGCAAGACAACCTATTGATGGGCCAGATAGTCCACCGATGGGCAAGACAACCCAGTGAAGGGCCAGATAGTCCACCGATGGACAAGACAACCAAGTGAAGGGTCCGATAGTCCACTGATGGACAAGACAACAAACTGAAGGGCCAGATAATAAATTGATGGACAAGACAACATAGTAATGGGCCAGATAATCCACTGATGGGTCATACAACCAAGTGATGGGCCCGATTATGCATTGATGGACAAGGCAACTCAGTGATGGTCACGACAAACCAATCCAGATGACCATATCATGAACCAGCATGCACTATATGGAAGTGAATCAGAAGTTCATTACATGGACCGTGATATCTTGCTACTAATACATGTTCGGCAGATGCAGAATTCTGCAATCCGATTCCCATAGCAACCAGACTTTCATTGCCAGATTCTGATTCCACTAGCCGCAGTGGCAGGTATATTTGCGCCAGCTGACTCTACATGTAGAACATTCAAGGATCAGTTACAATAGATTGAGTCGCGGTCTCCATGGGTAGTTATCTTCTAGTTGTCACAGTATGGTCGAATTGCAAATACAGTTGTATTTGTCTCCTCTGAGCGTTATATTCAAATTATGGTAATATTACAATAATATTTAGCAATTCATTTCTGCTTTGAGTGGGATCTGGGTGCTATCTTCACAGCTAAAGATAAACCAAATGCCTCATTTCCAGACAGATTACTTTAATGAAACGCCATGTAACTGGAGGCAAAATGATGATGGCTGTTGATGCTGTTATCTTTCAAAGACATTTCCTCGGGGATGATTATGTTCATCCAGGTTTAACGTTACATAGTAGGTGTAACTATCACAGAAACATAGGTGTCTTGCTCATATCTAATACATAGCTCTGTGAAATATTGGTAACATCAAGAGGATAGATTTGTGATATAAAGAATCTCACCCAAATGTCTACTGATATCAATTATATCAACGCGAGTTGATAACGTTACAAATATCCGAGGCTCGCCGAGGATATTTTTACTTGTATCAACGAGTGTTGATATAATTGATATAAGTAGACACGAGGGTGAGATTCTATTTGTCACCAAAAATCAGTTTGTTTTTCATTAGTTTTCAGTGAAAAATGTGCATCTCTCAACACGGTACTGTCATTAGACTTGTTATAGCTTTGTGACGTCATCAGGTTTATGACGCCATATCATTGTGAGTCATGTAATTGATGATGTTAGGCCACTGTACGAAATCTGCTGTCAAAACGATATCTCCTAGGAGATGTCGTTTGATCTCACACAAGCAATATTTAAGATAAGATAATTCTTTATTGTCCCAAGGGAAATTTGTTTTGCATCATACGTTCTCCAGTTTTCCTTTCATAAAGCAGCCATACATAACATTGCAATTGGTAATCATAAAATAATCAGGATATAAATACATCAATCTAGTACACAAACATAGATATTGAATAGAATTTGGACAATTAAAAGTCATTCACTGAATTTGTTGTTAATGCATCTAATACTAGCTGGAACAAATGAGTGGCGAACCCTGTTTTTCTAAAAGTCGGCATACGCAGCCTTCCAGAAGGTAATGATGAATATTCCGAAAAGAGTATGTGAGTAGGGATCACTTAAAATTTTGTTTGCCTTTTTTTAAATTTGCTGCTCATAAGAACTGCCGATACTTTCGATAGGAAGCCCAATACTGTTAGACGCAGTGGTTACGATTTTTGAGAGTTTGTTTTTATTCTGAACAGACCGGTTAAAGGTTATGACACTTTGAATAAAGGTTTTGTAAAATAACATCATGATAGTTTGGTCGATTTTAAAATGTTTCAACTTCCACAAAAAATTGTTGTTGTCCTTTTTTATATATTTTCTCAGTGTTTTCCTTCCAGGAGAGTTTCGAATCTAAGACAGTACCCAAATATTTGTATTCAGTTACTTTTTCGATTTCATTATCTTCAATATTTACCACATTTATTGTTGACTTAGCTTTTGTAAAATCTATGATCATTTCTTTGTATTTTTGCACATTCAAAAATAAAACGTTTGATTTACACCATTCTACAAATTTTGAAATTTCAGCACTGTAACTAAGTTCTGATTCCCTAATAAGGCCTGCCAATGCACCATCATCCGCGAATTTGACTGTAAAACATGTTTCTGTGTTGGATACACAGTCATTGGTGTACAATATAAACAAAATTTGTGAAATAACGCAACCTTGTGGAGCGCCAGTTGATGTGTTTACAATTGATGATTTCACATTATTAACCTGTATCAATTGTTGTCTGGTAACTAGAAATGAATTAATCCATTTGATGATGTTAGAATTAACATTCATTTTGAAAAGTTTATCAATTAACAAAATTAATGAGGTTGAATAGTATTAAAGGCAGATGAAAAGTCAACAAACATTATTCTCACATAAGTACCATAGTTTTCTAAATGCTTATAGACATTGTTTAACGGAGTGATTGTTGCATCATCTACCCCACGCCTTGTTCTGTATGCAAATTGTAATGGGTCAAGAACATGGCTGACTTCCTTCAACAATGAGATCTTAACAATACGTTCCAAACATTTCATGGCAATAGGGGCCACTGGTCTGAAGTCATTATTAACAGAGAGACTTTTCTTTTTTGGCAATGGAATAATTTTAGAGGTTTTCCAAAGAATGGGAACACTATGAGAATTAGTTGATGTCTGAAATAGCTTTTGAAATAAGCTAACTTTTTATAATAGATATTTTGCGAAAAGGGTCCAATATAATGCCAGATGCTTTGAATATACTGGCATTTATCTACCTTCATGTAAAATACTTTAATTTCATTGGTCAATGACGCTTTAACAAGCTTCCGTGTCACCCCTCCCAGGAGGGTGACAACTTGAAAAAATATTACCCGCTGCCACGGTAACCAATTCAATTTTTCAATTTCTTTATTCTCATAAACCACCTTGGTGGTACAAGAGCATATATTGTAAACATATATACAAATACAAATTCAAATTCAAGATGGCAGTTAACAACATTTTTTTCTGACAAGAGATGATAGATGTAGGATATATTTTGATAGATTTACTATGTCTCGAGATGTTTTTACAGATAATATTTTCGTGAACTTTGTTTCATTGGGAAAAGAGGTCAAGTGGGAGGGTAAATATTCTTTCCTCAAAGTATCTAATGCTTTGCAATGAAAAATATAGTGGTATTCATCTGCGATGCTTTTAGAAGTACATAGTTGACACGTTCTCTCGTCCCTTGGAATATTTTTCCAGCGGCCTGTCTCAATAGGTAAACTATGGTTACATGTTCTAAATCTCAATAATGGCAAAGAAATGCGTTTTGGAAGGAGGAGATATACATCAAAATTGGGAAATGGCTTTAGGTGCTGATAGTGTATACCCTTAGGACTAGAAATTATGTCATTGTGCCAGTTTTGGATAAATTGATCTTTAAGAATATGTTCAGCTTTTGAGACCAGCCACTGGGTAGTACAAATTGAGGGATTATCAAAAACAAACGAGAGTCCAGTATTGTCTAATATATTTTTAACGTGTGAGAGCCAGGGATTATGTTTTTTATCTATTGATCTTTTAAGTGATAAATACCTGTAAATTAAGTTCGTAAGCTTAAAAACATCTTCTTGGTAAGTTAACTTGTGCCAAAAGTTTAATAAACGCTTATAAATCATGATTCTAATTGGGAATCTCCCTAGTTCCCCATACAGCATGAAACGAGGGGTTGAATTTCTTAATCCTGTAATGAGTCTTAAGAATTTTAAATGAATTTTCTCCAAAATTTCAAGGTTTTCGAAAGACCAGACTTCTGCACCATAGGTCATGATAGGTACTACCATTAAGTCAAATGCTAACAATAAACAGTCTAAAGGCAAGTCTAATTTTCTAGCTTTTTTCACTAAACTATACATTGCTTTTGAGGCACTATTGCTTACAGTTTTAATACTTGATACGAGTTTTCTATTTCTGTGGAGCGTTATACCGAGGTAGGTATAACTATCAACTATTTCAAGTAATTTCCCATCCAAATGAAATCTATGTTTTGTGCTTTTTGATGGTCCTGCCCCGAATATTACTATTTTAGTTTTGCTTATATTCACTTTTAGCTTCCATGAATCACAATAGTCCTTAAATGAGTCCAAAGCATCTTGTAGTCCTTTGACGATTCATCAAATAATATTGTATCATCTGCATATAATAAAATTAACAACTTTACAAATAGCACCAAATCTTCGTCTTCAATATAGTTTAGATTTACACCATTACAGTCTGAAGTAAGTAAATGAGTTTCAATATCATTTATGAAAATGGAGAATAGTAAAGGTGACAGATTTTCCCTTGTCTGACGCCGTTGTTACATGAGAAGTAGTTTGATACGTCATTATTACATTGTACAAGTGATTTGATATTATTATACATTGATTTGACAAGATTCAGGAATTTGCCCCTATACCAATCGTTTGCATTTTTTTTCCACAATCCCACTCGCCAAACCGTATCAAGAAAGCTTTTGTAAAATCTATAAAGGCACAATAGAGTTTTGTTTCCTATCTTTCAAAATTTGCATCAGATTATAAATTATAAATACATTGTCAACAGTGGAGAATGATTTTCTAAACCCGGCTTGGGCAGGTGTTAAAACATTATTAGTATCCAAGAAATCCTGAAAGGCGGTTGTTTAATATTTTAGTGAACAATTTTCCAAAACAACTAAGTAGAGTTATTGGTCTATATGAGTTAGGATCAAATTTATCGCCTTTTTCTTATAGATCGGTTTAATTATTCCCGTTAACCATGATTCTGGTAAAACACCCTTTTCAAATATGAGATTAAATAGTTCAACTAATAATGGAGCCAGCAAGTCAACACTATCTATAAAATATTCATTTTCTATAAAGTCTATCCCTGATGCCTTACCCCTCTTGAGTTGTTTAATTGCAGAAATAACTTCTTCTTTCACAATGACCCTATCTAAAACATCACATGTAACCTGTATAGCATTGTCAGTATTATCGTTATCTCCTTGTTCACGTTGTGCTGATTCATTTAATGATTTGAAGTGCTCGTAAAATACGTCAATGTCTAAAAAAGAATTGTCATCCTCTTTATTTTGATTACCATTTAAAATTTTCCAAAACTCTTTCGGGTCATGTTTCTGTTTATCTCTCAACATTTTATCTAATTCATCTTTGTAAAGTTTGATATGTTTATCCATGCATTTTTTATAATTCTTAGATTCAAGTCTATAAACGCGTTTGTTATAAACAGATTCATTTTTTTTAAATCGCCGTTTGGCTTTATTGAATCTTTTCCTAGCATTATGACACGCTACACTAAACCACGGTTTAGACTTGTTAACATTTTTCTTCCTTCTTTCAGAGAGACTTTTCTTTTTTGGCAATGGAATAATTTTAGAGGTTTTCCAAAGAATGGGAACACTATGAGAATTAGTTGATGTCTGAAATAGCTTTTGAAATAAGCTAACTTTTTATAATAGATATTTTGCGAAAAGGGTCCAATATAATGCCAGATGCTTTGAATATACTGGCATTTATCTACCTTCATGTAAAATACTTTAATTTCATTGGTCAATGACGCTTTAACAAGCTTCCGTGTCACCCCTCCCAGGAGGGTGACAACTTGAAAAAATATTACCCGCTGCCACGGTAACCGCCGAGCTCTCCGCCGAGAAGCTGAAGCATTAACAATTGTATGACGTCATAATATGACGCGACGCATGCCATGCCCGGAGTTCGAAAACCGTTCGATCAGCGGTTTTTGTGTTCACTTTGTACATATTTATTTTACCGACTTTCAATGCTTTATTTCAGTTATTTTATACATTGAGTGGTTTGCATACTCAACTTAAACATAATTAGCCATTTTATAGCAGTTTTAAGCTTGTCAGACTATGTTTCGCTGATTTTAAAAATCCAGTCGAGAGGCACAGACGCCATTTTGTTTACATGTCATAAAGTCGGTCGCGATCTTTAACATAAAATAAAATGATGTTTTGTACATTTAACATGGCGGTAACGTAAATACGTTGCATGCTTCCGGCTCGGGTGACACTGCTACAAAGAGGCGTACATCAGACCGCATTACCCTCGAGAGAAGCATACAACTTATAGTATCATTGATCCCATTTTGTTCAGGTGAGCAATTGCCCTGCCTTTGCATGTGTTTGTGACGGATGCCACGATGTGCGGGATACGCTCATCTTTCGCGAATTCCTGGTATCATCAATATAAGCAGTGATTTATACAATAATCAGAATAGTACAATAGATTGTGCTTTTATGACACTAGAATGATTTTGACGCTATAATTACAACTTGGTTAACGGCAAAAAAGTATTGCTCAAAGTCTCGTTAACTCGATTCACGTCTTCTGTATTATTTATCATTCACACATACATTTGATGATAATCATCTCTCGTTGTCAACATCGGCTTTGCCCTCTGTCATGACTGAGTGAGTGAGTGAGTTTGGTTTTACGCCGCTTTTAACAATATTCCAGCAATATCACGGCGGTGGACAACAGAAATGGGCTTCACATATTGTACCAATGTGGGGAATCGAACCCGGGTGAGGAATCGAACCCGGGCGTGACGAGCGAACGCTTTAACCATTAGGCTACACCACCGCCCCTCATGATGAGGAAACAGTTGGTTCAGTTTAGATTGCCCTCAGCTAAATGAGTGAGTGAGTTTTAGTTCTACCCCATTTAGCAATATCCAAGCAATATAGCGGGGACACCAGACATGGGCTTCACGCATTGTACCCATGTGGGGAATCGAACACGGGTCTTCGGTGTACCAGAGCGAACACTTTAACCACTAGGCTACTCCGCTGAGATACCATGACACACAGGCACATTATACTTTCTTTTAAGCCGACCATTATCTGATGCACAGGGGTTCGAATATTTGTATATTTTATGTAAGTGTAGCGGGAGAATTTTCTAAAAAATCCATTTCTTCACATTTAACTATTAACTAACATTCATAGTATAGACCTGAATCCAAATAGCTCATGCTGCCATTTTTCCAGGTGAAGACCCCCTTTAACTCCTTGACCAAACCACCTACCTTCGTGATGTTCCTCCACAATGTATACGGGGGTGATATTAGAGAAGGCATGGGTGGGGCTAGCGTGGATGGTGTTGTGGTGTGGCGTTGGGGTGTCCAGACGTCCCAGGCCTGGTTGAAGGGGCTTGGCGATTCTTGCAAGTTCCCCACAGTCAGCGGGCTTCATGGGTTCCGGACAAGGGCCTCGGGCGCGCCACAACAGAAAGGTACACGCTGCCCACAGAACGAGGACCAGGAGAACCAGCTCAAGGGTCCTCAATGGCCGGAATCTCATCTTCTCAGCCGGGATAGTTCCCATCTGAAAGTACAATATTAAAACTGATCACGGATCCAGCTGAAAGCTCAGCTGTTCCAGTAATGGCCAGAGCTCTCACACACCATCAATCTATGAATCTGAATTTCGGAGTACACCTACTGTCACGTAGGCATGACAGCCAGCAACAGATGGACAAAACCGGATGGCAGGAGGACCAAGCTTCCACGTGACCATTTACCTGTATGTGACATGTGAACACTCCCTGATGGGGTTAGTATGACCCGTCTGTGGGTGTAACATGCATCGATAACCGGCAATCTGATTAATGTGAAACACTATGTTACGTGAAGTTTGTGTAAACGTAGAACGTCTATGAAATATTCATGCAAATGGGATTTCATGTTTTCATTCGGAGGAAGTATCAGGCAGGGTCATTTGTACTGGCGGATTATTTAATGAGAATGATTGAGTGGAGTTGAACATTGAATTAACAATATACCTTAAATTATTCTGGTATGCAGTGAAGCGTAACAACAGGTAGCTTTAAACAAAGTGTTTCGTGATCGAGTATATAGTCTTGTCACGTATGTGCTATCATTGTTTACAGGGTTCTGTTAGTAAATAAAATATGAGTAAAATATTGACAGTCAGTTGAGTCAGGGATTGCAACATGTGAAGGTAGGGTCTTCACCATCATTTCGGGTGCACTCTAAGTCCTAATGAAGAGATATCATAAAGCGTATATGCAAGAAATCATTAGCATCGAGACTCGCATTTCCGATAGAAATTATGCCTCCCTTAACTAACGAAAGAGATTTCACTCGGCGTAAATGGCTAAGAGACTTATATGAATCGGCCACTGACAATCAGTGATGAGACCAGGTGTTTTAGAGAGGGTACACATGCGCTGCTGTACTTGTAGCATCTGTCACTGACACTATTGGCATATAAAATAAACGTTTAACTATTGCTCGACGCCGCACGTACAGAGAAGTCAGTGTATTGTTTTACCTATTTTTACCTGTTAACGAAAGTATGTGTGAGACCATAAAGAAAATCCCGACTAAAAATTCAAAGATGATATATCGCAACATATTTCTGAGATATTTAAGCAAGTGTAGGTATACACCAAAATGAATAAACATGAATAATGAATAATAAAGATTTACAAATATTTTTGATATACCAGACCCCTTAGCCTAAGTTCGAACCTCCTTCAAAGAAACAGGTCTGATGATACAAACATTTGATATATTTTACTTACGTTAATTATGTTGTGAGAAACATATTTATACATTAAGGAAACATGTTTCGTATACACCCATTACTTGCTATTTAGATAGAAATCGAGATCAATATAGTTAAGTTTGCTATGAGGTGAAGGGAAAGAAGATGGGACATCATGGATGAATGAATGACTTGAACATATTTGTAGGTGGAGGCATGTCGCGTTGCTCGTAGTTAGTACTACAATGTACGTATTATCTTGATGACATCGTCGACCTTTACAAAAATAGTAAATTTTGCAATACTAAAGCCCCTTCACACAAACACAACGTGGATGTGTTCATTGGCAGAGCACACCCGTGAAGATCCGGGTGAGAATTGATCTTCAGCAACCCATGCTTGTCGTAAAAGGCGACTAACGGGATCGGGTGGTCAGGCTCGCTGACTTGGTTCACACATGTCATCATATCCCAGTTGTGTAGATCGATACTCATGCTGTTGATCACTGGATTGTCTGGTCCAGACTCGATTATTTACAGACCGCCGCTGGAATATTGTTGAGTTCAGCGTTAAACAACAACTAAACTAAACCATAAACCTGGGTTCGAATCCCACTGAGCCCCGATTATGTTCCAAGTTTGGTAGGACTATGCTCGTGGGTTTCACCCGTGTGGTAAACATCTGATACTTGCATCACCTTAGGGGTTCCCTCCTACATTAAGCTGTCATGCAGGAATATCACTGGAAACAAAATCCACATTCACAAGCTTGGAAATTCCAATTTTGGAAAGATGATGTTGTGGTCGAAGTAACAATAATATTGTAAGTAGTATTATATTGACACCCACCTCGCTTCCACGAGAGAAATTGTTATGTTATGAGCTATGTCATGCAAAATCCTATTGGCCATCAATCAAATACATATTTTACTACCAGTAGAAAGTAGTTTTGATTACAAACCTAAATAGCATTTATCCTAACCAGGGAGACTATATAAGGTTGTAGAGTATCCCTGTTCTAACAGACTTTAGCCCGTGACTTCACGATTTTCAAAAATGGCGGCACCCTGTCGAGAACATCCGCCAATCTGAGTATAAATGCTATTTAGGTTTGTTTTCACCGAGTTACGAAATCAAAACTACTTTCTACTGGTAGTAAAATATGTATTTGATTGATGGTCAATAGGATTTTGCATGACATAGCGTATAACATAACAATTTCTCTCGTTGAAGCGAGGTGGGTGTCAATATAATACTACTTACAGTATTATTGTTACTTCGACCATAACCTCGCTTCCGAGGAAGAAATCGTTATGTTACAAGTTGTGTCATGGAAAATCTTTATGGTCATCAATCATATACATATTTTACTACGACTAGTAAGTAGTTTTGATTCTTTAACTTCCGTGAAGCGATCTGAACACAAGTAAGATATCGTTTCAGGCTTCCACAACGCTCGCTTCGCACTCACAAACATAACCCATTTTGCACGAACTGCGGGTCCTGTGGAAATCTGTGCATGGCGACACCATCGCCCGACCTCTAGGAGCAATTGACGACAACGCAATGATTTGGCATGTCTTCGTTGATGTCGAGAAATCATCAAAATGACGAGCTTGCTACACACTTTCTATACAACTAACTGAAAATCCTTCCTCACATGACGTCACTGCAGTGCTCTGGCGACAGAGTTACGTAACCTGTCTGTGGTTTCGTTGGCGGGCGAGAGTGAAGCAGGCGACTTTTTGGCAACTTTTAATCGCTCGGTACTAATTAACCACAAGTTTTTAAAGAATGAATTTGGTGTTCACCATAAGACTGACCACAAATCTTTCATATGTAATAGTTAAAAGAGTAAAAATAAACAAAGTTTAGTGGTTCTTTAAAGGTCACATGCAACATAAAAAATCAAACATAACTAAAACACAGTTATCACTTATTTATGACATATAATATACATTGCTGATCATGAAAAAACATATAAACAAAATTAAAAGCGTACAATCGCCAATCAAAAGTGCAATATTTTGTACTTGGGTTTACTTCCCTAGAAACGTAGCAGCCGGGATACCGAACCCAGTCAGAGCGGGTGGGTGTGCACTCAAGTGTAACGGCTGGTTCATTTGCCGATGCCCACACGGCTCATTGTGTGTGTATATATAGAGATGTTAGGTTTTGTAAATACGGTGTCGTACCGGGAAGGCTAAAATGTATTTTTCAGATGTCCCGGGAAGGCTAAAATGTATATTTCGGATTTCCCGGGAGAGCTAATTAGGGGAGTACCGCTAAAGATACGGTGCCGGGAAACATAATCCATGACGGGAGTAGATACATTTCTTTTCAAAACATTGTTATAATAGAGTATTTATCAGAACAGAATAGAACATAGACTTTATTAAGACTTGAACCAGTCTTCTATTCGATTAAGATTTAAAGATAAACAATGGACACATATTATTTCTTCCCTAGGTACATTATGGTATCTTCCAACTTCAATATGTAGCAGGCATCTTTATCTTCTTCGCTTGTTTAGACCTGTATTTAAGTGGCGTTTTTATTTCAGATGTATTCAATTCGAAAAACATTGCTATAATATTTAAGTTGCAAACTGACACCGAACTATCGTACACATATTCGTGATGGCAGGTGCGCAGGTTAGAGTTAACTTAATCCTGAAGGGCCTTGTGAACAACATCATCGGGGACATCGCCTACACAGACCACGTGTCTGAACTTCTAAAATTGTCTTAAGCTCCACGTAGATTGACAGAAATGTGATTTACTATGGATAATGACAATTTAATGTCGAATTCAAGAAAATGTATAGTGAAAATGAAAACGTATAGCTGTATTATTATTTTTGTATGTGCCCAAATTAAAGAGCGTCCACGTTAATCCTGTTTTCTTTGTAATTTGTCAGAGCCTCCGAGTGAGGCGCCCCGTGTTCATTTAACCATAACATTGCATTGCAAGTACCGCCAAGGCTACGCTCATTGAACAGAGAAGCGTCACGATTTTCGCCTTCCCGGCAATGAACCGTAAATACAAGCTCATTTTCTTGTGTATAACAATTTGCAATCAACAGACATCATAACATGTCATGTGTACAAGTATCACACCTGCCTGTCTGTGTAATTACATAATGTGACAGAGACCGAACTCGGGCCATAAATCAATGCGTTTTGTTTATGGTGTATAGCCTGATAGGTGTTAAGTTCAAATTGCATGTGGTCAGTGATCGAAGTTGTGTATTGAATATTGTCATTTGCAGACAGGCAGGCAGACGCATAGGTGTCAATAAAACCGACACTGAGTTTTGTCTGTGACAACGACATATCTGTGTCACAGTTAGATATTCTGTCAACGCTAAATAATGACATTGCTTTTAAGTATCGAACTGAGAAAGTGACTCGGTAAGAAGAAAGTGTGGTGAAATAGACAAATGAAATTATATAAACAGTTAAATCGGTAATCTACTGGTATAACATATAAAAAGCTCGCGCCTGTGAAATATCAACAAAACATTAATAAAATTTTTTAGCTCACACCAAAGCCTTCACCGAGTATTCACCGGACAACCCGCTGCGCGAACCTATTTCACTGCGCATGTGCTATGAGCGCAGCCCAGCTGTTGAAACCACTTTTCCCCTAAGCGCTGGGGAAAAATTATTGAATCGTTTGAACTCCGATTTCGCGCGGTTTTTTTCATCGCGTTATTTTTCACTTATATAAGTTGAATTTGCATTTTTGATAATTTGTTTGGGTAAGTCCATACCAAAAGGTATCAGAATCTGCAAAGTTGTGTTTTACGTTGCATGTGACCTTTAACATAACTTTAGGAATACTTCTTACCTTTTCTTAAAACATATTCCTCATTTTGTTACAATTTATTTGAGATTTGATTTTCCTTGACTTCGTTGTGTACTGGTCCGTGGCTGTGGTCTCCAGGGGCCCGTTTCACACAGCCCTCTTACCGGTACGACCTCGTAAAGCAGGTCGTAGACCACCTCTTACTTTTTTACCCTGTTTCACAAAGACCTCGTATATTTACACTGTGCCGTAAACAGCCCAAAATTTAGGACCCCGATTGACCTGTCGTAAATGCTTTAGGAGGTCGTAAGCACTACAAAGATGGCGTCAACGATTATGGCTCTGCAAGTGATTAAAACGCACTAACAAAGAAGACCTGAGAAATTTTGAGACAGGTCGAACGTGCTCGACACTCATGTTGTTTTCTAACTGTGCAGAAAGTTAGAGCCTCAACTGTACAAACCTACAAGGCGTTCACATGGAAGGAATCGGTTGGGAATACCTGTGGTCCATCTAAACAGGGGGCAAATAAGCTACGCTTTTATGGTACTTTTAAGAATGTTTGTACGCCGGAATTTTACGTAACTCATCCCATGCCCCGCCCATACAGAAGAGTATATGCTAAGTTCAGATGCGGCACTGCACCAATTAATATTGAGCTGGGTAGATATAACAATATTCCACTTAACGACAGAAAATGTTTTTATTATAAACACTGTGTTGAAGACGAAGTTCATGTTTTAATTAATTGTCCGGTTTATAGTGATGAACGTTTTAGTCTTTTAAATACTTGTGACAGCCTATGTCAGAATTTTAGTAATCTTACTGATATACAAAAAACTGCTTTTATCCTGTCCAATAGCAATATCTGTTTTATAGCTGCCAAAACCTGCCATGTTATTTTAAAAAGGAGAAAATCCGTATTATATAACTTTTAATTATTGTTATTCATAATACATGTACATGCAATTTTTAAAGAATTTTAGTCTCTCATAATTCCGTATGGAATGGCCCTATGTAAATATATGTTTATTTAGTTTGTATATATGTATAACAGGGGTGAGACTTTAATAAATAATCTGTCTGTCTGTCTGCTATTCCGACCTCCCTGCAAGTGTTGTGTACACAGAGGTATTTGGCAAAAGGGGTTTTCCTCGGTGAAATCGGGGATCTCCATGGAGTATCCCGAGCTGGTGTGTTAAGAATACTCCGCGACACCGCTAGTGCTCTGGCCGTGTATCTGGACTTGATTAAAAACCCCTGGGTGCCACAGGGACATATGTCCTTCCTCTTCAACTCTCACTTTGAAGTCCAATAAAATTCTAAATATATCACGTAAACACATATACTTCACAGTTTTGTATTCTGCGGGAAATTCCCTGTTTCTTGATACCATCCACTAAAATGTCCTCAGACAAAGCTAAAGTGCTTAAATAACCTTTCAAAATAGGCTTCATCGTAAATGTCGCCATTTTATACACAATACGAAATCACGATTCACAGCATTATTTGCTGTACAGTGTAGACAGTATGTTTTCAAATGTGAAAATCGGATAATTACTGGGAGTACTGAATTTCAAAAATAACATATTAATGATAACTGAAATAAGTTTTTCATGATATCACTAATGATAATCTGAACCGCTGCCGATGAACCTAGAATCGGTTTGGATGTTTTCGAAAATATACTTACATGACCGCCGAAGTGCGCTTTCCGCCTTATTGGATAGTGTTTACAAAATCACGTCTCGCAAAGGCCGGTATTGAGACGCCTATTACATCACGTATATTTCATAGTCAGCTGCGACAAATGCATCACTGAATTCCGCCATACATTTTAAAATCAAATCACAGTTGGTCTTTGTTATCAATACCAACTGGATATTGGGTGTGAAAACAAACGTTGTGCTCGGAAGACTGCGCTACTGCAGTTTGAAATGTAAACAAAGAAAAGATCCGATTTATACTGCGTAGCAGCCGGCTATTCATTGCTTGCAATGGCTCAATACCTTTAGAATATGTATTGAAAGAGTATCATAGCAAGAAAGAGGAAATTAAAAATAGATACAATGCAATGATTGTGTCATGATAGATTCTACACTTTCTATGGAGCCACACGTCAGCAACTTATGTAAAATCTGTTACCACCACATAAGGAATATCTCCAGCATACGCCACCTATTAACAACTGACGCAACACACCATCTTGTAAGATCTATGGTGTTGTCCCGCTTGGACTACTGTAATGGTCTGCTTGGGAACATGAACAAAGACCTGCTCTCCATGTTGCAAAAAGTCCAAAATGCAGCTGCCAGATTGATCTGTAGAAACACAGCCACATCTCCCAAATCCTCATGCGTCTGCACTGGTTACCACTCCCAGCCAGGATAGAATACAAAATACTTAGCATGACTTACAGATGTCTTAACAACGCAGCTCCATCCTATCTCTCTAGTCTTGTAAGGGAGTATGTTCCAACCAGGACTCTGAGATCAGCCAATCAGTCGCTGCTCATCATCCCAAATGCAAGTCTGAAGACATATGGACACTGACGTTTTTCCTACTTGTCAGCTATCCTCTGGAACAATCTGCACGTGTCTCTCAAAGAATCCCCCTTAATAACCAGCTTCCAGTCTAACTTAAAAACTTTCCTGTTCAAGAAGCACTATGACATCTAAATGAACTCCTTTTGTAAATATGTATATAGTTAGCGCCATGAGTAACCACTTGGTGATTGGATATAGGGCGCTATACAAATGGACTTATTATTATTATTATTATTATTTGATACTTCATAAGAAATTGTCAAAGTTTCCGTGCAGCGTGACGCCATAACAGACGCAAAATCACGCAGAACGACAACGGCAATTATCAGCATTTCTGGCTTCTTCTCTTACTTACAAAGAAAACATATAACAATACACAGATAGTCAGAGTCACTCTGATTACTTACATTTCATATTTATGTACAAACGATCCCTGAAGTAAGGGAAGAGTCCTCGCAAAATCCTGTGTACCCTTGTCAGCGAAGCCGCCATTTTGTAAGAAATCGGTCATCGGTTGTGATGTCACACGTCAACATTGTTGTAGTGCTACATATTAGGCAATATCTTTGAGGTGAAGGTCGGATGAAAAAAAAGTAAACACAATCGTCCTATCCTTTTGATTACACTTTCAGTACTATGATGTATATTTTGCGTATCATTCAGATATTTTTTTCATGAAACCAATTTCAGTAGATTCTACCTACATTTAGCCTTGTTCAATATCATATCATACGTGGATATAGGGTATACGTTTTTATTCTTTGAAAGTTTTTGATTGTTTGAATAAAAGTTACAAACGAAATTGACACATTTAGTGTATCACACCATATTTTAAACCTTTACACAAGTGTTAGTAGATCAAGCGTAGCCATAACTGCAACATTGACTTTAGGTCATATAGTGTGCAATATTCAATACATTGGGACTAATATTGCAGTTTCATATGAACAAGTTAATGGACAGCGATTTAATTCAAACCTTATAAGTAAAACTGATAACATTAATGGAAATGATTTATACATTTTATCTTGTAATTTTCAATGAAATTTAGTGAGAGAATCCAAAATAATTCATTTATTGATATATTTTTTACCATAAGATAACCTGTACATTGAATTTAAAACATAACATTTACATTGTTATTCAAACTGTTTTTCTATTTTGAAATACTTTGGGAATAACAAGATAAGCAGGTTCCCGTTCGGTCTCGCTTTATGCGTTGCTATGCAACAAAGTACCTCTTATACAATGTACGACATGGATTTAGGACCGCGTCGTACGACATGGATATGACGTCTTTGTGAAACGGTCGTAAAGGAGGTCGGAAGAGGGTCGTAAACAAGGTCGTAGGGTCTACGACCTCCTAAATTTAGGAGGCTTTTGTGAAACGCGGGCAAGGAATTTTAGACATTATGTCGTTCAATGTTGAGACTGTTGCTCTGCAGTCTTTCTGACTGCATCTCCATGAGATCCATTCTCTCCTTCTCTCTTGTTCAGAATGAACATATACCGGTAACCATTTACACATAGATATCTTCAACCACGAAAAGTAGGAAGAAACTTCTAGTCTAACTGTGCATTTACCATAACTGAATTTGTGGAAATAATGGTGAAAACTGTCATTTCCAAAATTCTTATAGCAAGTTTCTGCAAGAAAATGAATAACTCACAACTTATGAATTGAGTGAACTAATTTATAAATCAAAGTGACTGTGTGAACTCACTAACATGGATTCAATCTCATACTTGTAGTCTGGTATACATGTCTTATTTCTTTCCTTGAGTGAACACGTTTTTTCATCTTGTAGAATCCCTTAAAACAACACCGTTGTCAAAACATCAAACATCAAACGATTTTTACCTTGACCCAAATGTCTAACCTACCCTTTATCTCGATAATGATACAAGAATGAATATGGGAACCCTTCTCTATGCATCGACATGAATACCTATCAAACAAGCATGGAGTTGCTATTGGCGTGGCGTCGTGTTCTCATTGCAGGTTTTAACGTATATAATTGTCACCACAGCGACAAACCTATTTTACAGTTTAGTAGAAAACTTAACAGAAGCATCCAACCTGACCTTACAATGAGCGGTGTGATAATTCAAGACATAGATAATCACAAGCATCTAGACTTGATAATAACTGTAATAACTGTAACTGGGATATTAACATAAAGTTTATTGGCTGGCTTATTATGAAATTAATGTCTTGTCTAAAGTGGAATGTTTCAAATGTATATTTGTCTCTGGAATCATCTGTGAGCTTGTAGGCTGATTTCTCTTGATCTATAAATGATCACGTACTTCTTGTAAATGATCAAATTAATCTAGATACACTTATGATTCAGTAAAAAGGGAATTCATTTGAGTATTTGCTTCAACCCGCACATGTTTGGACAACACAACCAATTTTCTATTGACAAGTTCATGAGATTTTCGTGAATACGCCAATTGCACAAACTCAAATGGTCTCTCCCTTGTGACAGGTGTTAATTGGAGAATGTATTCTACTACGGTTAGTTCCCATGAAGCAGAATTGTAAAAACATAGGGTGATTACCTCCAAGACCTGGTGATCTCGAACAAAGGCCAGTTAATGTTTTAACATGCACAAGGTTGATACGAAAAGTTGAAGGGGTAAAGAAATGAAATAAGCCTAAACTAATATTTGACATTTTCATGACATACTATATTTGGTGTTGCCACAATTAATCATCAGAAGATGAAACATATCATGTGAAATATATCTCAACTATCATTTGGAGGGCCTTTTCAACGATCTTCTTAAATCTGCCATGCCAACACCCCAAGTAATAATAAGATACATAATTTTCAAATCATGTATGACCTATTTCAACTTATTACTGACCCTACGAAGGTCACCCAAAACTCTAGCACTTTGTTAGATATTAGTAGATTTGTAGATTAATCAATAACTTTGGCGAGACGTAGAACGTATCATCCCCGTAGACGTTGAGTGAACACATGAATCAGTATCATTATAATCTCAGTGAGCTAAACTCAGTAAATTAACTCAGTAAATTCGATCATATTTCAAAACAAGTTCAGAATTTTATAGCACCCAGTGTCTTAATCCCGTATAACAATGCATACATACATACTAACATTTGTATAGCGCCGATATTCAGCTCAGCTCAGCTGCTCAAAGGCGCTTTGTTTTTCCCTCGTTCACTGGATGTCAATCTCAACGGCACATCGTATTGTCAATCTCAACTCCCTGGGGAGCATACAACTCTTGCAGTGCCACTAGGCGCACCGAGTTAGTGTGGCATTCCCATCCTTACGAGGTACCCATTTACAGCTGGGTGGACTGGGACACATAGTCACAGTACTTTGTCCATGTTTACTGCACGTTGCTGTACCCGCAACTAGGTGTTTGCACGTATTCATGTGGCCACCATCTGGTCATATACCAACGGATTCGTGGGTTCTTTTAAGTGCACAGGGTTGTGACAACACTGAAAGAGTCTGCCCACAAAGTTGACTCAAAGGTTTTACACCCGGTCACAGGTGGGCTCGATCCCGGCACCTCAAGCTCGCTGGATCACTAGCCTGGCGCTTTAGCCAGTTCGCCCACCGCGCCCCCAACACCGATGCAACATGAACGAGGTTATACTGTAATAACAAAATCCTACTTCACGGGAATACCCCATTAGGCCATGGCACGGGTTCACTTTTATGGCATGTAATACACTCAGTCAGTCAGTATACTAGTATCTGGTACACTGTTATATAGTCCATATAGCGTAGGTGTATGGACGAGATCACTAGCCTGGCGCTTTAGCCAGTTCGCCCACCGCGCCCCCGACACCGATGCAACATGAACGAGATTATACTGTAATAACAAAATCCTACTTCACGGGAATACCCCATTAGGCCATGGCACGGGTTCACTTTTATGGCATGTAATACACTCAGTCAGTCAGTATACTAGTATCTGGTACACTGTTATATAGTCCATATAGCGTAGGTGTATGGAATTTGTATTCATACGAACGTTGAGAGAGGGAAAAAATTAAACATATTTGCGCTTTTGTGGATAACAACTAAAACATACACTTGAAACTGACTTTTGAAAATGCTCGCCATACTAGCGGTAAATAGAACAGTCAATATCAATTTTTGACACATAGAACAAGAAGAATGCAGATGAGTGAAGTAATATATAGAATTGGTTCCTAGTTGGTCGCATAGGACGGCGAATAGTAAACACTTAATCTCAACATAATCCCAACTTTAAAAAATGTATCACTTCACGCGTGAGACGCAGTTGCATTGATATCAAGCACAAAGGGATAATATGAAAATATGGCTTATTCCAGCAGTTTTCATGAATAAATATGTCACATGCAAGATACATTATGTATATCAACAATAAGAACTCTAACAGATCAAAAGATTCGTGAAATAGTTCAGTCTATACACTCATGGGCCGGGGATCCTTGGGAAAAAGGAGAAATTGAAAGTAGTGGTAAAAGCCTTCCTAAATTTCCCAAACTTTCCAAGCCTTGGAAACATCAATCCAATTTTGGAAATGTTTGGAAATATGATCTTTCCAAATTGGAAATTTTTGGAAATCACCATTTTTTTCCTTGTGTATGTCTGAAATACTGTTCTAAGCGTGTTAAACCAGCCCCATGTTGTATACTAGCAAGCACGACAGATGACACGTATGTACCAGGGGTCCTAATTATATTTTCTTCATTGGAAAAGGACAAATTGCTAAAAACAATTTATGACACAACAAGAAGACACAAATATCAATTGACATATTACACAAGCCGTTACTGTGGCATAACAGTACTATTCTTAGACAAACATGATTGGCAAATGTCATGTAGATAAGAGCTGTTCATATATAGCTCAACGTATTTACCTTACGGTTTCTGATACAAATGAGGGATACACCCGAACCGGCCCCAAGCCGAACCGGCCCCTGGATATTTAACCCAAACCGGCCCCTGGATATTTAACCCAAACCGGCCCCTGGATATTTAACCCAAACCGGCCCCGCACCCGAACCGGCCCCTGGGTTAATTAACGATAATCAGACCGACAATTAATCAGACAGACATGAAGATTTCAGCTAATTTATCATATATATACAGACATGAAGATTTCAATTAATTTATTATATATACAGACATGGAGATTTAAATTAATTTATTATATTTATAGACATGAAGATTTCAGTTAATTTATTATATAGGCACTGTTGTCTTTCGCGGCATCTCAATGAGCAGTAAACGCAAGAATCAGACACGTTATCCATGATGAACAAATTATGAATCATGTCCTTCAGGTAATGTCTTTTACATGATTATACGCAAGGTGAAGATAACAGTATACGGTGCAGTTGACATTGAGTGAACGCAATCAGTGTCAAGTAAGAGCATACACTTAAGACAACATGTACATTTATTCGCTCACGATAATCCGTTCAAAGAAATATTAAAACAACACATTCACTTTAATCGCTCAGTGTTTCGTGCTTAAAATAACAGTTTAATTTTGGAGCTGAAGAATGTTTTAGTTTTCATAACGTTAGCAGAATTCACTCCGTGAAAGGTGGTTAATGTGTGTTGAAAATCTTGACAAATGTTCCACACATGGAAACATGCGAAAAGATGAAGGACGACATTATTTTTCGTTACTGGAAACTTGGGCATAACAGAGGTGAAACGAGAATTCATTATATTGGATTTATGTGCTATTATTGTATTGAATTAATGTGTCAATTCTGTGGATACGATACAACGAAATGTAAGTACACCTTTTACTTTAGTATTGTTTTGCAATTGATCTTCTAGATTCTTAAAAGAATTACATAAAATGTCCTCTACCACGGGATCTCGTGATCAGCAGCACTTGCATGTTCACTTGCCTCTCATCGACACTAACATTCGCTAATATATTTTCAAAAATCGATATTACATGTAAAGACATATGAGTAATATGTTTTCGTCATTTATGTTAAAGGAACTTTAATTCATATGTCAAAGTAGAAATATTTACTTCTCGGGGCCGGTTTGGGTCAAATATCAGGGGCCGGTTCGGGTTAAATATCAGGGGTCGGTTCGGCTTGGGGCCGGTTCGGGGGTAATTCACAAATGAACATCACTGTGCAATCAACGACACTATTCATTTACATAACATTAATTCTTAAGTTTCTTAAAAGAAATAACACAAGTATTATAATGAAATAATTACCAAATTTGATAGTATTTTGATCGAATATCAAAGCACTTACGCGTTTGTCAGTCGCTGTACCACTAGAG
This sequence comes from Haliotis rubra, assembly GCF_003918875.1. Taxonomy (NCBI): domain Eukaryota; kingdom Metazoa; phylum Mollusca; class Gastropoda; order Lepetellida; family Haliotidae; genus Haliotis; species Haliotis rubra. The sequence goes on from NW_025765980.1 coordinate 1,491,454, forward strand.
TTCCTCTGTCGCATCCCTACACACGCTCCACACAGTCCCCAGACATGTCAACGGTGTTTTTACTAAGGAAGTCATTTCACCTGTCCTCTCAGACTCTGTAGCGCTACCTGAATCCCCCCACATCTCCATCGTCACGACCACGCCGTGTCCAACAGCCGCGCGAATAGCTGAGCCTTCAACATCCGTTAAGCCTCTTTCACCGTCTCCCGATAGTCTTCAGCCTTATCATAACAAGCTAAAGATCTTTATACTTTAACCACGAGCTTACAATGTAAGGAAATGATCTGTACATGGAATACCACACACATACCGAGTCAAACCCATCCTTGATGTGACAGTATGAAGTCACTGTGTTTATTTCAAATGACAGAAAACTACTCTATCTTCTATCATAGAACATGTCGCTGATGTTCATTAATATCAATTTTACAGCGTCGAATACTCACGTAGCACTTCCCGGTATTCTTGTCCTAATATAAATAATATGAAATATTCAATTATATAAAGATAAATTGGTTTAGTAAAGGCCAGACTATTAATCCGACGACAGCAGAGACTGAGGTAATGAAATGGTGCCATGCTTCAGTCATGATCTGACGGGAAAAGAATCGGATTCAGTAAAGGGCGACAAAGGATTGTTATTTCGACTAGAGATGAATTTCTTCCTTGAGTGGCATTTTAGAAGCTGGGAAGTACATATTGACAAACGTTATGGATAGTAACTTATTTTAATGTGTGACTGCGGCGTTTCGATACAGATTCGTGTACCGTTGTAAAGCAGGAATGTACAATGAAGTGGATGGGATCCTGTAGACTGTCACACTTTAAGAACACTGATGTCCATTGTTTGGGTGTACATTTCTTCGCTATGATGAGTCAAAGCGATGGCAGACGTGAAAGGATATGCAATCAAACTCTCTGACTATTCCAATTTATGCTGATTAAAGTGTCTAAATGATCAGAAACAACGCTTCTGTATCTATCCCCGTTTCGGAATTCTCAGGGTTCTCCTCGGGAATTTGGAAGTAGTCCGTCTGAGATTACGTCACGCGTGAATTTACATTACACTTATGAACTTCACATTTGCAGTCATGTGACCGGCCTAAAGTCCAGTGGATAAAATCCAGATATGGGATAAACTTCACTTTAAAAGCATTCATCATCATGCATACTTAGTGCTATGTGTACATACCTTAAACAATCTTTTTGTGGGGTCCTTTTGCCCAATGGAGTTATTGTACCACAATACATTCCATTGTGAAATAACAATGTGGTTCCTAATTAGAAGCTGATTGTAAAGATATTTCAAATGAATACACTGTACTAAGATAAACATATATATTACTGTAGACTGTTACATCTCAGTAAACAACTGATCGAGTCATGGTGTCAATCACTGGATTGTCTGGTCCAGACTCGATTGTTTACAGACCGCGTCGCACAGCTGTAATATTGCTACAGGCGGCGTCAAACAAACACAAGCTCATTATATAGTCAGAAGTTGGCTGATGACGATCTCAATATTGTTCTTTCTGGATACTGCTGATGAATTTAAACAGGTTGGGATGTGCATGGCCAGTTTTGTTGTGTAAACATTGTTAACACTAATCCATGTTAATCCCTGGTGGCCTGGTGGCAAAGTCAGGATAAACCGAATTGTACAATCGACTATGATGTTAGCTTGTTGTGATAGAGATTTATTGGAAAAGCGGAAAAGGTTTTATCGTAACTGTTTGGATATGCATGTTCTCGTTTTGGTAACTGGGATCGATCTAGGAGAAGGTATTCTTGAAAGGGTTCTTATCTGACTTATCTCAATTTAAGCTGAAACATTAAATTCAGGATTAGAGCTTTTTAGTCTTTGGTTTCCTCGTTTAAATGTAAACGATTTTATTGTAGATATTACCCCTCTTTATGCATATAGTCGTGCATGTTTCGTTGATTTTAAAGACTTGAGTGAGTGAGTGAATATGGTTTTACGCCGCTTTTAGCAATATTCCAGCAATATCACGGCGGGGACACCAGAAATGGGAGACCTATAAGAATGTATGTTCCCAGTGTAGAACTCCCTGTTATTACCCATGAAGATCCTTCTTCAGATCTTCAGTAACCCATGCTTGTCGTAAAAGGTCACTAACGGGATCAGATGGTCACTGACAGGCTCGCTGACTTGGTTGACATATGTAATCGTATTCCAGCTGCTTAGATCGATGCTCAAGCCGTTGATCACTGATTATCTGGTCCAGACTTGATTATTTGCGGACTGCCGCCATATAGCTGGGATATTGAGTGCGGCGTTAAACAACAAACACACAATCCATCTCTTCGTACATGCACACGTATGAACCGACTCTATCATTACCCGTGATACTCTTTAGATTCAAATGAAACTTTTACATATCCCTATCATGTTCAAATCTATTATATTCTGCATGCCATATACAAACTATACTATATTTTGCTCGACTATCTGAATGCTGAATTATTGGGGGTCGCGTCCGCAGCATATTACCACGTTTATGCACAATTATGGAAGTCCTGAATAGAAGAGGGGCTTTGCCATGTTGTAAATATATATATATACATTCAACATCCCAAAGTCTCAACATGTTTTGAACATTAGTATTTTTATGAATGCCTCTGAGTATAGACATTCCTCGGTTACTCGTTCGATGCTCATGCTGTTGATCACTGGATTGTCTGGTCCAGACTCGATTATTTACAGATCGCCGCCATATAGCTGGAATATTGCTGAGTGCGGCGTTAAACTTTACTCACTCACTCGGTTACTCGTCGTTCGAGGCACGTGCTTTTCAAGCAAAAGATTGTGAGAATCGTTATGCAATATTGGATACATATTGGTTCCATTTCTCGTGTGCATTATTTGGAATAACCGGATATCAGTACTTTTTGTTGCATTACACGCATGTGATAATGTTCAAATGTCAATTTGAAGAAATTAATTCTTCCTGCATATGTGCATCCTTTCAAGACCTAACCTTCTGTGAACACCTGGCATCTCCGCTCATTTTCAGGAAACAATACCATTACGTAATATTATACTAATTCAAACTTGGTAAAGTATCAGGTTTTCGTGATGTAGAAAAAACATCAAACAAATGAAAATTGAAATATCCAGGTGCTCATTTGGGTGACGCTTCACAGGATTTCAGTTTAATGATTAACAGGGTATCCACCCATTAATTACACGTGTCACTAGTTACACACCCTTATACAAACAACTTTACAGATGATTGCACATCTAATCTCCTTCCTATTACCCTGAGATTGGAATGGAATGACCCACACTTGTGTGTGACAAATAAGACAAAGCACTATAAGCACTGGACTAAGATTTATCAATATATTTCCAACAATGTGGACAAACCATATTGCATTCGAGAATAAGACAACATAAGAAAAAAAGTAAAAGTTAGGTCTAATAAATTCAAATAAAATGCTGAACAGCCTTGTTGATTGTTTATTTTTTCATGTTAAAAGGCAGAATGGGCCTAAAATTGGGTCCAACAAAAGAGTTGGTGTTGTATAAAAAGGATGACGCTGATTGCTGTGCTATACATTGCTGTATATAAATAGTTTCACTCCCAATTCTAATAGCATTGTTGTATCAAATAGATTCTGACATTATCTCTTCATCACTTCTGTATTCACCGTTATCACAGCACTACAAGTATGCTGACCACGAGGAGAGTACCTCCTTCCAAAACCTATTATGAGTGTGAGGAGTAATCTTCTCTATAATATAAATGGGATCTGCTAAATAAAGTACATTCAAATCTATTTGATCAGTTTTACCCTTCCGAGGGTATTAATGTTCTTTTCGTCCACGCTGCCATTTCTTTTTCAATTTTCTCAACATTTTTGTTATAATTCAATTTGTCATATTATGTAAACCAACATCAAATTCTATACCAAGTAGTTTAAACTAAGTCTGTAACCAGTCCATTTTCCACTCTTTACAGAGGTTATACCTTGTTCTCTTTTTTGACCCAATCCAAATCAGTTTTGTTTTTTTTCAGCATTAAGTTATAATACAGAAAATATCGCAAAAGAAGGTCAAAAGTTCAATGTTGCGTAGAATTTTTTTTCTGACCCTCTTGAGTAAGTGTAGTATCATCTGCAAATGGGCGAGAAGAGATAGAATTTTTTCCAATTTGTATACCATGTATATTTACATTACTTCTGATCATGTTTGCTAGTATCTCTGCACACAGTATAAATATATATTGTGATATTTGAAAAATTGTAAAGAGTAAAGAGTTTTGTGTTGTATGTAATTTGTATCTTTGTATGTAATTTGTATCTTTGTATGTAATTTGTATCTTTGTATGTAATTTGTATCTAAAGCTAATGAAAGAGATAATCTCGCATTGAGTGGAATAACATGTGAATTGTATGAAGGGAGTTGGCTAGGGTGGTATTCCTTCAGCTATGGAAGAGTCTATTAAGGCCGTTGGTATTGTTCTAATCTGACTGTGTAACAATTTTTCGAACTGTGTAACTAATGGCACGTGTAACTAATGGGAGACAACCATTAACAGAGGCAGCCAGACAAATTACACTGTGCACAAGGTGCTTGAAAACGTATGTTTTGATATATTGTGACAAAATCGTTGGACCATTTCAACAATACAACATATTAGGACTATTAGGATGTTTATGTTTGTTGACATTTTTTGCAGTGTATCTGTGGCACAACATGTGATTTAAATATGAATTTGAGATAAAATGTTTTAAGTTGTCGTGATTTAAGCATTGCCCATTGTACGCATCTAATTATAGCATCAATGAGTGTGCGCATGTTTGCGGAAAAGTAATCGTAGTCTACACGCACGCACGCACGCACGCACGCACGCACGCACGCACGCACGCACACACACACACACACACACACACACACACACCCCCACCACCCTGACAGAAGCATGACATGTTACATCTGGCAAGTCTGGATCCAAAGTATTGAAAGTAAATGTGCCTCGTTGAATGTAGGAGGCGCTTTTTAAAACCTTAATTCTAGTCTTATTTGTATTTGTATTTGCAAAAAATGAAAATAAACAAAATTACAGGCGTAAAAGATTAAAAGCTTCTACCACGCGAAAACAGCCATTTAAAAATCAAAAAGACGAATCAGATTTAAGTCAACTACAAACACCTCGGATAAATAAAGGTGCATGTATGTAATCAATTTTATAATATTCCAGTAAAGCAATGTTGTTGTTGGTTTTTAAACTATTGTAAGTTACGTAGAAAGATTCGCTCTTTCTCATTATAGCGCAAAATGTACACTGTCACTTACTGTTTTGTGTGTTTATCATGCGCCACCTCTTAACACTTTACATAGACTTTACATCGAACTCACGAGTAGTGACTTTCTAATAGGAAAATACAGTTGTTGAGTTCTTTAGCCCTTGTTTGTCCATTTTTAAAAAACACGTTAAGGTACGTGTGACTCTACGCGGCTGGGCATGACAAAAACGGTTGGCTCTTTGGTTCGTTGTTTAGCGCCACACTCAGCAATATTCCAGCTATATGGTGGTGGTCTGTTAGTCGCCTCTTAGGACAAGCATGGGTTACTGAAGATCAGTTCTAACCCGGGTGTTTGGCGTGACGGGCGAACGCTTCTACCACTAGGCTACCCCACCGCCGTCCTCACGTATGAACAATGTGGGAAGACCATTTCTGGAATCACCCGCCCCGATATTGTTGGAACAATGCTAAGAGCGGAGTAAGACCAGCGTCAAACCAACGTCAAACCAGCGTCAAACCAACGTCAAACTAACGTCAAACCAGCGTCAAACCAGCGTCAAACCAACGTCAAACCAGCGTCAAGCCAGCGTCAAACCAACGTCAAACCAGCGTCAAACCAGCGTCAAACTCACTGCAACAGTCTCTGCTATGCATATGTCAGTTGTGAAGATAACACAGTGAATGTGATCCTGGGTTCGAACCTGAGACTCGCCCTATACGTTTTCAATTGTCAGCACCAGGAACTACCGCCTGGATTTAAACAACGCGGTACATATCTGAGACATGTATCACTTCCGGGTTTCCTCCCTCGCGTGTTTTACAGGATGTAATAACTGAAATCCTGATTGCAACGGCGTTATCCCAGACGAAATGGTTATAACAGTTATATCACTGTTCAGCTTAAAGTAACGAAGGTGGTAGACGATACCCACTTAGATAAAGCTGCCAACACTTGACGTTTGCAAAGGATATTAAACGTGTCGAAACCAGGATTAGATACCCGTGAAGATCCGGGTTATAATTGGTCTTCAGCAACCCATTCTTGTCGTAAGAGGCGACTAACGGGATCGGGTGGTCAGGCTCGTACACTTGGTTGACACATGTCATTGCTTCCTAAATGCGTAGATCGATGCTCATGACGTATATCACTGGATTGTCTGGACCAGACTCGATTATTTACAGACCACCACCATATAGCTGGAATATTGCTGAGTGCGGCGTTAAACAACAAACCAACCAACTGACGATGAATGTGTAGCACGCAGTAAAATAGGTAATGTTCACACATTGAAAGATATGTTTGTCAACGATAGTTATCAAACAAGACCATCTGTGACAGTGTAGCTTTATCGATGATCAAGCCATATAGTGAAATCGTTTGCCCGTCACGCAGATGGTACGGTTACGAATCCACACAAATATATATGGCGGTGTTTCTAAAGGGAAAAGTAAAATGCAAAAACGATGTTTATAGAAGTTCGGAGAAATATGCACTCTTCAAACATAGGAAAACTCTATGTTTTAACTGTGTGCTATTTAATGTGCATATTTCATTTCCTTTAATTAATGCGAGGATGTAACTGAGGGTGGTTTTGTTCTGTAGATATAATAGCAGCCATGATTGTCCTACCACAAGACACGTACGTCTATGAAGGGGGAGTTCCTGATGTGATCACCACGTGCTGCTCTGTACCTCCTTGGCACAGACTGAATAAGGCGGAACTCCATTCAAACTGAAGTATTTAACCAGCGAAGGTTAGAATTGTCTTCAGCAAACCATGCATGTCGTAAGACGCGACCAGCGGCATCGGGTGGTCAGGCTCGCTGACTTGGTTGACACATGTTATCGGTTCCCCATTGCGCAAATCGATGCTCATGTTGTTGTTCACTGGATTGTCTGGTCTCGATTACTTACAGACCACCGCTATATACCTGGAATGCTGCCGAGTGCGGCGTTAAACAACAAACCAAACAAACCAACTGTAGTATTCGCTATTAATTAATCATTTTAGTTTAGTTAATTAATTTAGTATATTATAAACAATTTTCCCCTTAAATATATCGATAGTTTATAATACGTGTTACAGTGACAACCGTTTCACCTTTCCAGCAGCCTCTACCAGCAGCCTCTACCAGCAACCTCTACCAGCAGCCTCTACCAGCAGCCTCTACCAGCAGCCTCTACCAGCAACCTCTACCAGCAGCCTCTACCAGCAGCAGTCAGACGCCCCGACAACCTGTTGACAAATGATGGCGTATGTACTGGCGTACGGATAGGTAGAATAATAGTCCAGGCGAGAAAACGCTAACGGCTGATGCCATCTGGTACTCTCCGTATTTGAACACCTTCCGATCATTGGACTAATAACACAAACCAGGATGAATGATGAGCTTTGATAGTTTCATCCGAAACAGAAGTAATAGGGGCCTGACTTATGAAACCTTGGACTCTGTTGTATGTAAGTTAATGTGTATAATTAGAGGTATTGTATAACATGAGACCACCAAGGTGTTATGGATGCCGACTGCCAAGGTTAACGCTGTTGGGGCTGATTTGTTTGACGGTATGGATATTTACTTTATTCATCTTTAGACAAGCTTGGATGTCCTACCTACCATTTGTCAACCCGTTTACCTACACACACACCTGGGTCTCAGACACCGCTTCCGGGACACCAGTAACACCTGTATACGTCGTTGAGGAGCATCACGAAGGTGAGTGGCCAAAGGGAAGTTTAGTCTTGTAGCATGTACAATATCGTATATTTAGGCTCGTCACGCTGAAGGCCTGGGTTCGAATCCCCACATGGGTACAATGAGTGAAGCCCATTTCTGGTGTCCCCCGCCGTGATATTGCTGGAATATTGCTAAAAGCGGCGTAAAACCAAACTCAGCCAGTCAGTCAGTATATTTAGGGTTACACTTTCTCAGTACAGATTCTGGTCAAAGAAAATGGTTTCAGAACTAAAGGTGTTTAACGCTGCCCTTAACAAAATATTAGTCTTATGGCATGTACACATCTTATATTTAGGAGCCTAGTGGTTAAAACGTTCGCTCGTTACGCCGAACACCTGGGTTCGATTCCCCACATGGGGACAATATGTGAAGCCCATTTCTGGTGTCCTGCGCCGTGATATTGCTGGAATATTGCTAAAAGTGGCGTGAAACCATACCCATCCACTCACTCACTCATCTTATATTTAGGATTACATTTTCTCAGTAATTATGATCTTGTTTGAGTTAAAATGAATAAATCACTGGAAATCAGCTGTAACACCAAGTGTCATCTGGTTCTGATCTACCTGCACCAACTGCTACTCTTACATAAAAGAAAACCTTATGATATTTACATACATACACCATACACCTTACGGGATTGTTATCGCTATTATTTGCTGAAGCCAACATGCCATGCTCCACCGGCAGCGGGGGCAGTGAGGTAGCCTAGTGGTTAAAGCGTTCACCCGTCACGCCGAAGACCCGGGTTCGATTCCGCACATGAGTACAATGTGTGAAACCCATTTTTGGTGTCCCATGGCGTGATATTACTGGAATATTGCTAATAGCGGCGTAAAATCATACTCATTCACTCCACCGGAAGCACACACTGCCTTTTCTAGACAAAAACAGAGTTAGTTGCTTAACACTGCGCAGACACACACCTTGACCAGATAATCCAGTGCTTGACCACACAACCCCGAGCACGAGTGCGCCTTTTTACTTATGTTGTTGAAACAAAAAACGATATGTTAATTTTGAATGGCATGCAGCGATAGCAAACGTGAGTGAGTGAGTGTGGTTTTACGCCGCTTTTAGCAATATTCCAGCAATAGCAGGGTGGGGGACACCAGAAATGGGCTTCACACATTGTGCCCATGTGGGGAATCGAACCCGGGTCTTCAGCGTCACGAGCGAATGCTTTAACCACTAGGCTATCCCTCCGCCCCTGATAGCAAAAGACGACCAGGTAACAACTGTGTACAACTTCCGTAAAACGTGTTACAGGTCTGTCAAGTTGTATAATCCTGTTATGTTTCAACCACTACAAGACGATCCTGGATCACGAAAGGGGGGCAAATCTGTCTAGACAACCTATATAAATGACAAAATTGAATTCTTTATCCTTTCTTAATTCGTTTATTTATGTTTCAGTCTTTATTTTATCAATCAAATTGAACATTAAATCTGTTTTTTGCAAGCGATTGAAAGATTAATTGGACGTGGTTTTCATCACTCTTCTTCTGTTTATAAACAGCACTATTGTACTGGTACAAGGCAGCAGAGAAGGGTTTAATCAAACCACAGGGAAACGTTCTTGTAAGTAGCTGTTATAAAAGCCATATAACCTTTGTTATAAAACCTTCCCATAACAACGAAACTTTGCTCAAAGCAGAATCCATGGTCAATCTCCACTGTATCGTGGTCATGAGTCGCTAGTAAAGCCACCAGGTGCTCGCTAAGAAAGGTGAATAGCTTTTGAATAGCTTTCTGGTGAGAATGACCAGTAACGTATGTCATATCGACCATAAACAATCCATCTACCCCATTGGCTTTATGTCGTTTTCATGAAATGTGATTGCCTCCTCACTTTAACTATGAACATCCTATCTTTGACACTGGCGTTATGTCTGTTTCAAGATTGATGACTGCCCGATCACTTTGCAACATTTCAACTATAAACATCCCACACACCACATTGGCTATATTTGCTTCATGAAAGATGATTCCTCTCATGGTTTTAATGATGATGCTACCATCATGTCTTTCATCTAGCTTCATATCGACGGCCACTCTGATGGCGCTCCCCCGGAGCAACGTGATATCATTCCAAAGTTCCGACGGCCGACAACGCGCGAGGTCTACAACATGATGCAGAAAAACGACGTCTTTATCATCGTGAGTGTACTTTACATTGCCCTCGCTCCAACCCGTTTCTGGAGGCAATCTTAGTGCTAAGATGATCGTAAGTCACATATCTTATGATAGGTTTACGATCATCGTAGATAAAAACGCTTCGTGGAACAGGACTACATGAACTATGTGGTCTAATTTGCCGCAATTCGTTGAGCAAAACCTGAATCCCTTGGCCGTCTCTGAACTGTAGTTTGAATCGCCCTGAATCGCTTTGATGACGCCCCGCAAGCATCAAGAAGGCACGCACTCACGCAGGCAGGCACTCACGCAGGCAGGCAGGCACACACACACACACACGGATCCTGAACCATAAGTAAGGGACACAACTCAGCTTCGCGTGGGGTCGCAGACCACGAAAAATGAATTGTATACATTTATATACAATGTACACCCATCTCCATACAATCGGGCATATTAATATGCCTCAGTTTGGGTTTTCCTTCCATGCGAAGCTGAACGGTGTGATTTACTCGTATGATTGTGGCGGAGCGAGTCGAAGATTTACGAATTAGTTACGTCGATTCCATTTCAGGCTGCAGCTTTCACAGGCCTCATCAAACGCTACATCTGGGTGTGGTCACCATGGGACAAAGACCAAGGGTTACCCGATCACATTGCAATACCGCTTAAACTTGGAACAGTGAAAAGGAATGTAGACGGTAAGATGATTGAGGACATCTGTGGCTGTCCTATCCTGGAATCTGATGAGTTGGGCGGCCTAAAAGACGAACAGTGTTTGGTGGCAGACAGCTCTCGTTTCGAGTCTCCCTATGTGGAGATGGACGCGGGGAAATGTAACATACAGGTAGAAGATGCAATGATGGAAGTAGTGTCGGAGACCAAGGCGATAGAACTAATGAAAACCGGTAATTGGATTACCTCCCTTGATAGCGTCATCCTTGACATTGATGAGGACTATTATGGATGCGAGGCTGCGGTTCAGCCTCTGTATGATGTAGGCGTAACAGATATACAATTCGGATGGATAGCGATCCTTGTAAGTAAATTATTCTGCCCTGCCCTCCCAAGACAAGAGCTCGAGGCTGACAAATTCTTTGCGGACATTCTCGACAGGACAATAATAATGAAACAGTTCTGTCAACAAAACAATGACAACTTTTGTAAGAAGAAATCCGAAATGAAGAAATACATCTTAACGTCCTTTACAGATTCTATCGACGTCAAAAGTAACCTACAATTGAAACCCGTACTATGTAAATCGGCCGCTGTTTCACAGAAAGCTGTAGAATCTCTTATTAAACATTTTGTCAGATATAACATTCATCAGCTAAAAGCCATGAAAGAGATCGGAATATGTTTCTCCGTGTCCCCGCGAACGCTTGCCTTTGACCCGTCAGTGGGCATGCGAACATGCGATGGATTCAACAGACCCAACGAAACCGTTGTTCCGTTCCACACGCCTACGGCAGGAGGTAAGCTTCAGGACCAGCCAGCTGAAGGTGATGCTCAGTTCGGCGGAGATTCAACCAGGTGTGGTCACTGTGTGTCGTTCTATGAGGGACGGCTACACACCGAGGAAGTATTTCCGCGTCATAGAACAAGATGTCCTAGGTGTGTTGAAGGACGTGTTTGCTTCTGTCGATGACACCTCTATATTTTACGACCCATATCTTCTGGGCGGGACATTCGGATGGCCAAACAGACATTAGAAGTGCGTTAGAGCAAATGAAATGTGTACATGTTCGTCGAGCCGATATAATAATTTAAGTTCGGAAAATGCAATATATGTTGTGTTTAGTCAAGACGTAAAAGACATTAGATAATAATTTTAGTCAAGCAAACATGAACTGATACACATTTATTGAGTGGTCACTGTGTGTAATGACATGTGTGTTTTGAAAGAAACCATAAATTTGTGAAATTGCACTTTAATGTGTGTTATAGTTTTCGAGTCTTAAGTCACATGTTGTAAGCAGCTGAAGTTAAACTGACGGCCAAGAGAAACTTTCCTCAGATTTATATTATCTTATTTAAAACAACAACAACGAAAGATACATGCAAAATGTATTAAAAAATCAAAATGTCTATGTAATCAGCATTTAGAACGACAGGTTTACAGCCAGTGTTGGGTGATGCGTGGCATTCAGTTGTGTTATTTTTATATCTTGATTTCACGTGTTGTTTGGTTTCCTAAGAAGCATTGTTTTTCACTTTTTCGCATTTGTACAAACAATCCTTTAAACCAAACAGTGTAAAAGCAAATATTAAAATCGTTCCGCGGACGTGTTTCACTTTCTGCAAAGACAACAGTATGTTTTTCATTAAGTTTGAACTTGTGTTAAATTTTGTACTTGGGTTTACTTCCCTCGAAACGAAGCAGCCGGGATACCGAACCCAGTCAGAGCGGGTGGGTGTGCACTTTAAATATTTGAAATTTTCATTTCTAGAAAGTAAAATTATGTTATTTTGGCCGTGAGTTTATTCATATACAAATTACACTCATTACATTAAGTAGGTGAGTGCGTGGGCAGTATGGAATATTGTTTGCAGGTGCCGCTTTATAACGCAATATTCCAGCAATATCACGGTAAGAAGACCGTGTGGTGGGACACCACATATTAAAAGGGCTTCACACATTGTACCTCACCAGACAGCCCGCTTCCAAGGTCTTCGGTGTGACGAGCGAACGACGTTTAACCACTAGGCTATTTGCATTTTTGATGATTTGTTTCCCACCGCCCTTCACCTACATTGAACGGTATCCAAGACCTAAGTCGTGGATTTTCCCAAGCGTGGCCTTTTTAATTTATTGATGCATATTAATTTACATGCTTTGTGAGATTGACATCCAGATTTGCTTGTTTGTGCCTGTCGTGATGATTTACAGTGTAATGGTTTGATACGAGTGAAACATCCTCGTTTCATTAGGTGCAAGCGAGAATCATTGAATGTGTGATTGCGGGCCAGATGTACACAATATGTCAACGTTGAATGCGTGTCGACCATGACACGGCAACACCCTCAGGTTGAGGTGGTAAAACCCATTACCTGAGCAACCTGTTGCTTCGTGGTGGACTGCTCGTCTCCAGTGTAACCACTGTCAATTTGTCCCTAACTGACACTATACACGCACAAATCAAGGTTCAATCTGTAAGGTTCATTAGCAGCTTACTATCCTTGTTGGTCAATCTTGGGAGGAACGTGTCTGTGATCCGAAAAGTTATGAATGTAATACAATGTCGCGTTCTGCGGAGTGTCGAGGTGGGTGTTGTCATTGCGGTCCTCTCCGCAGCGTCCTTGTACATCATGTGGCAGGCGGTTGGGTCATGCAACCGCACCCTTGCCCCCATCCTTACCCCTTGCACAATGGACCTTGACCCAACAGCATCTGCAGTGGTAGTGTCGGAGGAAGGTATCATCCCCGTGTTGGAAGGGTCGGAGGAAGGTATCATCCCCGCGTTGGAAGGGTCGGAAGAAGGTATCACCCCTGTATACGTGGTGGAAGAACATCACGAAGGTAGGTCAAAATTACTGGTTCAATTTGCAAACTAACTGGTTTTAAACAGGATACCGTAACTCTTTCGTGAACACTTGTTATTTATAGTGACTAATTATCAATGGCACCCGTGGACATCTGGGTTAGAAATGATCATCAGTAACTCATGCTTGTCGTAAGAGGCGATTAACGGGATCGGGTGGTCAGGCTTGCTGACTTGGTTGACACATGCCATCGGTTCCCAATTGCGCAGATCGATGCTCATGCTGTTGATCCCTGGATTGTCTGGTCCAGACTCGATTATTTACAGACCGCCGCCATATAGCTGGAATATTGAACAACAAACAAACAAAATCATTATCGATAAAAACAGTTTCCATAGTACTGAAACCATCTGCAAACGGCAGACTCCACTGTGCGACTCCGACTATAGACTATTCCATTCTTTATTCCAGCCATGTAAAGAGTCAATGTTGGCAGCATGATGATAGTGCCAGTGTCAGTTTGACACCTTCTTCGGGAACTGGTCAGAGACTTATAATTGTTCATTGAGGTTCTAAGGATGGTTTTGTGCCCAATGCCCTGTTAATATTCAAAGCCAAGCAGAAGTCTGGAGACTATCACGATGAAATGAACTTTGAATTTTTTTCCAAATGGCTGCGAGAAAAACTGATACCAAACCTTCCCTCAAGATCGGTCGTTGTTATGGACAATGCACCTTACCACAGTAAGATTATCGATAAATGCCCCACAACTGCTAACAGAAAGGGAGAAATACAAGTATGTTATGCTTAAGTTATGGTTGAGCATTGGGTTCGAGACTCTTTTTTTGTGGGTTCGACTTTTATTGAGGGTTTTAGATAAAAACACGTTAAACCAATATTACCTTAAGCATTGATAATGATTTCATAAACTTGATAAATGTGGGGTTCACTCCTTAATATCATCTCAGAGTCAACATCATAATACTTCCTATTTAATTTCTTTTAAAAGTAACAGTAAAAATAACATTACGAACAACTAACGTTTCATGTTCACAATGGAAATAAATCGAGTTCTCTTCTAACAGGAATGGCTGCAGAGGCGAAACATTGCGTTTACGCCAAACATGTTCAAAGCAGAGTTATTGTCACTTGCGAAAACAAGTAACGCAGAACAGCTATATCATGTGGACCTTATTCTCATGGAACACGGTCACACAGGAATCAGGCTACCTCCATACCACGCAGATCTAAACCCAATCGAACTTATATGGTCGAATGTGAAAAACTTTGTAGCTGCCAAAAATGTGAAGTGTACTATTACCGATGTTAGGAAATTCGCTGAGAAGAGGTTTCTTGAAATTGGTGTAAACGAGTGGACTGATTGCTGTGCCCATGTTGAACAATTGGAAGGCGACTACTGGGACAGAAATATTGCAGTTGAACATGAAATAGAAAAAGTGACAATTGAACTGGGTGGAGAGAGTGATAGCGAGAGTGAATCGGATTCTGAAAGTAACTGACTTTACGTTGTAAATTTAGTAAATCAAACTAGATAGCATATGACTGTCAAAACAATTCAATTAAAACATGAAATGATTGTTTTTTCAGAATTGTTGTTTTCCGGGACAAGTTCTGTAACGAATCCAATGTTTGCATGTTTCGCACGAACGCAACAATAACAACATTCTCTGCACCCCTATTTAATGAAGTTAAATAATGAACTCGACCAGCCATTTGACCTCCCGGGTCATGCTATGTAGAATTACCTACTGCCATTCTACTGTGAACTGATAATATAATTCCTTGCAACAATTTGTTTTGATTTTAAAACTTAGTAATTTCAAAACACAATTGTTAGTTGTGTAAGGTCACGTTGTCGTGTTTTTGTTTTAAACTTCACTTGACACAATAACATTCGAAATGTATCTCCTTTGAGGTCCGAAAATGAAAACAATACACTTGTGTTCCCGAAGAGATATTTGCATTAAATCAGGTTAGAATTTTGACGGTCGCTTTTATTCTACCCCAATGATTACTGAGTTACATTTCTGAGATTGGAATGCCCTCTAACATCATTTGTGTATAAAATGCAGTGCGCTTAAAGTGCCATCCACATGTCTACAATGAAACGTTTTGGGAAGCGTGGGATGTTGTTGACAACTTGAGCAACAATCACAGGACCTTTTTTCATCATCCCAAACTGTGTTCCACAGGAGATGTTGCTTGTGTTTGATCAAACGATATCTCCTAGGAGATACCATTTTGACAGTATATTTTGTACAATGCCCTGACAAGGTTATGACGTCATGAACTTGATGACGTCACAATGCTATGACATCGCTGCACTGCAAGTCTAATGGCAGAACGTGTTCAGAGATGTATATTTTTCATTAAAAACTAATGAAGAGTGAGCTTTGATGATAAATATAATCACACCCTCGTCTTCTGATATCAAATATATCAACACTCGTTCATAAAAGTAAAAATATCATCGGCAAGTCTCGGATATTTGTAACTTTATCAACTCGTGGTGATATATTTGATATCAATAGACACTCGGGTGAGATTCTCTATGAATCTTCGTTTAAATCGCATGTACGATTGTATGCCTAAAGCAGGGCAATGCACATGTAGTAGTCAAGGCCTGGGGCAGCTGGAATATTGTCCGGCTAAAGGGAAAGTTGACTCCGAGGGTTGCCATACAGCTGCGCCACAAAGGACGTCCAGCTGTGACCCTTTATTCCCTAATAACACATTTATTGTTTGACGTCAGTGCGCCAACTGCGCTAGAAGACTGAATTAAATTAATGATTACCTTGTAACAGTATAGGTCTTAATATCCATACAAATTGTATAAATCGGTACCTGGTAACGTAAACGTAGCTATGTGACATTACTGGGTTGGGTGTATAATATTGCCATTACATATTTGTTTATGTTTGGAGACAACAGAAGTGTAACATTCAAATAATGTTATATACATAAGTCAGACATGAGCACATGTGGTCTCGCCCACGACAAGAGAGTTTGTTCATAAATGGGCGATCCTTTTCAATTTATCTTCACTTCACTAATCTGCTGTTGTTGAGCTGATCCCGACGGTCCAACCTTAAACCGACAGTGCATGTGGTATGCGCTATGCGAGCTGCACGTGTTACCCTTACGCTTAGAGAACCAGTATAGCCTTCACCTTCACCCGTTCACGCTGGTGCATGGACAGCATATCTTTTCCCTTGAGCGACGATATGTGAAATGTTATGTCCTGAAATATTTGTTCCGTGAATCCATGGTACATATGTGATAAGTAAGATTGCTTATGTTGCAATAATGTAACACCAGATGGCCGTTCAAAGCGAGGCGATGGAATCACCTGTAGCTGATCGTTCAAACAGGTCATGTTTTGTCGTTGTTGACGTTTAGCAATCGGGATTTTTTACAATTCAAATATCTAGCAGGTATTTAACTTGGAGAAGTGAAAAACAATGTTCAAGTAACTGTAAATAAACCATCGCGGACGAATAATGTCAATATTCACCTACATATCAAAAAGCAATGTAATTAAAAATAGAATCGACTCAGATGAAATCTATCTTTTTCGTTATCTGTAAGGGTATATGGAGCATAGTGTACACAAACATCGTAAGGGTAAATGGTGAATATTTATTGCAAATTTCAACAATGACTGCATTGTAACAATGATAAATTAGGTATATTTATAATTATTAATATTTTTTTCAGACACAGAAGAAGCTATACCAGTCAAGTACATGTTCAAGGGTACTTTCCAACTTCAAGTTTTCATCATAAATATACCAGAATGTATTCATACTAATGATATTTTTTCAATCTCTACAATAAATGACAATGTTAAGTGATGTAAACATCAATTGGTTGACATAGGACTGATCTGCAGTGTCGTCACGCAGCTTGCCTTCATTATGTGAAGAGACCCGTGAAGGTCCGAGTTAGAATATTGGCCTAGAGTAACCCATACTTGTCGTAAGAGGCGACTAACGGGATCTGGTGGTCAGGCTCGCTGACTTGGTTGACACATGTCATCAGTTCCCAGTTGCGTAGATCGATGTTCATGCTGTTGATCACTGGGTTGTCTGGTCCATTTACAGACCGCCGCCATATACTGGAATATTGCTGAGTGCGGCGTAAAAATAAACGCACTCACTCACTCACTCACACATTATATGAAGATGAACACTCATGACAAAGCTTTTATTTTTATGACCTAGCTTTTTATGTTTCCTTGCTATAAACTGATTTGTCCCACACAAATAAATCAAGAAAGTCATTCTTTATTCCTCTTTAGTAATAGTAATAGTAATAGTCCGCTTATATGGCGCTCATATCCAGGCACATTACCTGCTCACGGCGCTACGTACATTACTATCCCCGGTCATAGGACACTATCGCACATTCCGATACTTTTTCAACTCCCTGGGGATCATACACCCATGCTGCCTGTTAGGCGCAATGAACTTAACACTCACATTGCTAGCACATCCTCACGGGTACCCATTTTACAGCTGGGTGAACTGAGACAATGTGGATCTAAGTATCTTGTCCAAGGATACGACGCAAATGTGCCCACCTCGGGAGCAGAACCTAGGTGCCTCCACCGGGGATCGAACCCGGGCCTTCAGCATACATAAATATATATCTGCATTGTACAGTGTTGTAATTTTATCTGATATTTTTGCATGATTGTGCATGTGTACTTTGATATTATACTACACATGCATGACCTTTTAGCGGTCATAATACATAAGTATTATATATGTACACATATAAACAAATGCATAAACATCTACATAGAATGAGAATCGAGTTAAACTTAAATTTATGTCGTCATAACAATATTTTATTTTAAACACATTTTCTATGGCATGTCAATTCCCATAGAAAGACATAATGCTACAGTTGTCTTTGTTGAATGAAAATCAGAATAGCTACAGATAGATAGTAGATGGCCTTTCAGGGAAAATGTATTGTCAACATAAAATTACCAAAACAAGAAAAAAACACTTGTCATTTAATTCTATTTAGGTATCATGCACATCCTCTGGTGCAGTCAGTATGATCTGCTGCTTGTTGAGACAAGACTCCGTAATTTACTTCTTATTTAAAAACTTTAAATGGTATTAACATTTTGGAAGTAATGGATCTATAAATTGACATATGTAAAAAAATCACAGCACTGACTGATGGAGACATCTTATAAGAGATAAAATATTGTGAGTAAATCTTTTACTTCAAACTGTGATGACTGGTATCACTGCTGCAACCGACTAACTGCTTGGATGATAGGTGTATTGTACAGTAATATGGCGACAGATGCTTTAGCGCGTTAGCAGCAACTCTCTGGAACAATCTACCAGCCACAATTAGTGACTCTGAGGCTCCCGGTAGAGCGCCTGGTCTGCGCCAAGAGATCAGGAGGTACCAACTCAAGGACACTGAAAACAATGGTAAGCCCGACGACAGTGTACTTAGGATGCAGGTGAGACATTTCAAAGGCCAGGTATTATTATTATTATTATTATTATTTATTATAGGATATTTATATAGCGCACATATCCAGGCAACTAGTGTTTGCTCAAGGCGCTGGTATTTTTCCCCTCGATAACTGGATGTCAATTTCAACGGCACATCATATTATCAATCTCAACTCACTGGGGAGTATACAACTCTTGCAGCCACTTGGCGCACCGAGTTATTGTGGCTTTCTCATCCTAACGAGGTACCCATTCACAGCTGGGTGGACTGGGACACATTGTCAAAGTACTTTGTCCAAGTTCACTGCACGTTGCTGTACCCGAAACTAGGTGTTTGCACGTATTCAACGGTTCTTTTAAGTGCACAGGGTTGTGTACTGTACACTGGGGGTTGTGACAACACTCAAAGAGTCTGCACACAAAGTTGACTCCAAGGTATTTACACCCGGTCACAGGTGGGCTCGATCCCGACACCTCAACCTCGCTGGATCACTAGCCTGGCGCCTTAGCCAGCACACTCACCGCGCCCCCATATAATATAAGTACAATTGTATAGAGATAACTTTTAAAGAACCACTAAACTTTGTTTTTTGTTACTCTTTTAACCATTACATATGAAAGATTTGTGGTTAGTCTTATGCGGAACACCAAATTTATTCTTTAAAAACTTGTGGTTAATTAATACCGAGCGATTAAAAGTGGCCAAAAAGTCGCCTGCTTCCCTCTCGCCCGCCAACGAAACCACAGACAGGTTACGTAACTCTGTCGCCAGAGCACTGCAGTGACGTCATATGCGGAACGATTTTCAGTTAGTTGTATAGAAAGTGTGTAGCACGCTCATCATTTTGATGATTTTCGACATGAACGACGACATGCCGAATCGTTGCTTTGTCGTCAATTGCTCCTAGGGGTCGGGTGATGGTGTCACCATGCACAGATTTCCACAGGACCCCGCAGTTCGTGCTAAATGGGTTATGTTTGTGAGTGCGAAGCGAGCGTTGTGGAAGCCTGAAACGATATCTTACTTGTGTTCAGATCGCTTCACGGAAGTTAAAGAATCAAAACTACTTACTAGTTATAGTAAAATATGTATATGATTGATGACCATAAAGATTTTCCATAACACAACTTGTAACATAACGATTTCTTCCTCGGAAGTGAGGTTGTGGTCGAAGTAACAATAATATTGTAAGTAGTATTATATTGACACCCACCTCGCTGCCAGGAGAGAAATTGTTATGTTATACGCTATGTCATGCAAAATCCTATTGGCCATCAATAAAATACATATTTTACTACCAGTAGAAAGCAGTTTTGATTTTGTAACTCGGTGAAAACAAACCTAAATAGCATTTATCCACAGACTGGCGGATGTTCGCGACAGAAGCCGCCATTTTGAAAATCGTAAAGTCTGTTAGAATTAATGAGATTATAGTTTGTTTTCATCAAGTTAGAAAATCAAAACTACTTTCTACTCGTAGTTAAATATGTATTGGAATCATAACCAAAAGGATTTTGCATGACACAACTTATAACATAACGATTTCTTCCACGGAAGCGAGGTGGGGGTCGAAGTCACAATACTGGCGGCGATAAATTTCTTGCTACATTCACATGGTTAATGTCCACTCACCAGTATGTAGATACTAGTCAATGTGCGTCTTTATATTTGGTCTTATAATCCTAATTAGTTTATTACCATACTTTTATGCATTTTGAAACTAAATAAAAAGCTGACGATCTGCTGATACTTATAGTGAATTTATAACAGGACTGTAATATCTAGACATTTTATAGTTTGCCAATGTGAATCATAATTCGCACACACACCCTAGTGTATGTTGTCTGTCTCATTACACTTCACGGCGAAAACAATGATTCTGTTGAATGCTACGACAAATGAATAAAAACAAAATGCAATATTAAAATTAAAACAGATTAAAGTTATAGGAACAATATCAGGCCATTACCTTGTTTGAGGAATGTATCCATCAATATCCACAAAACTGTTCCAAATGATGTGTCTTTTAACAGTTTAATATACGAAAAAGTGATAAATCTTTTCAGGTATTGGTGTATAGTCTCATTGGTCACCCAAGATAGCACACCTGGCAACTAATTGCATAATGTCCGCCTTTCATTAAAAACAGTAATTTAATTAGCCAATAATGGGCAATCAATCAATGTATTGCCGGTTAATCCTTTGAAAGAAGGACGTTGTTTTTACGCAGACACCGACACGGCAGGGTGTATTCAGTATAGATTAGTAAATCTACATATATACACTTTTATTCCTCCAATGGAGAGTACAAGGGAATGCGAGAAAAGTTAAGATAGTTTTAAGTTAACAAGAGAAGCGCATAGAATATTCATGCATTACAGGTCGCGTAGAGTCCATTAACAACAGTCAGTGTGTACAGCTCAGTCTCCTCGCCAGAGAGCAGTACTGGGGGGCGGCAGGAAAGTAGGCTGCACACCAGGTCCATATCAGTCTTGTTGTGAAGTTGCACGCTCAACTCCACCGGGCCCACGTTGATAATGTCACACCAGAGTTGGTCTCTGCAGCCAGCACAAGCTTCACACGCTGTTAGGACATGGATCAAGGGGTCTGCACAGTTCACACTACATTTATCACAAGGTCCATACACACGGTGATGACGCCAAAGAGCACACAATTGTACTGTGAAGATGCATTGTTGTTTCAAGGAGGGGTATCTTTTGGCAAGTAGCCAAGCTGGGTGTGGCTCTATCGAGGGGTGTAATGTCCTGAAGTGTCTGAGATCTGGATCTGATGTCATTCGTTGGTTCCAGGAGGACTTCTCGTATTCCATGACAGAGTCTTTTACAATCTTCTTCCAGGAGAGTTGACTCATGAAGATGCCGGAGGAGACAAAATTCTCGAGAAAGTGCCTCAGTTTGTGTTTTTTTCAAGTACATGAACTATATCTGGTATAAAACCTGTTCTTGTCTTCAATATGCAGTTTCTAAACGCAAACAGGCGTGAGATAAAGAGTTTGAAGCAAAGCAGGTGCTTCTTACTGTTACACAAGGAGCCAAGAAAAAACAGCTTCTTTGTGTCAATATGTGATTCTGCCGAGTACCATCCAATCAGGGAATTACATATGTCAGATCTAGTAGTTCTTGGGAGCCCCTGACACATCTTTAAACAGAATCGTTGTGCCCTTTCGACAGTGATAATGTCGCTCTTTTCAAACCTGACCACAATTCGCACCCAAACAAGGCTTTGGGTAGACACCTGAACTTGACGAGATTGGAGCTGGTAATTGGATTCAGCCCACTGTTGTGTAGGCCTGATTTCATCAGCATCATTGCAGCTGACTTCATCTTCGAACTTGCGTTTGATGTTCGAGTGTGGCTGCTAAGGTGTGAGTCGAGAAGAATGCCAAGATGCTTTGTGTTGTCCACTTCAGGTAACTTCTTTCCGTAAAGTTTGATATTGCACTTGGTTTTTTTGCGGATTGAAGACCAATACGTTGCTTTTTGAAGGAGAGAATGTGAACTGCCATTTGGCACTGTAGTTCTGGCACTCTGTTACCATAGATTGTAGATGAGCTGTGATAGGGCTGATCAGTGAGATATCATCTGCCTGAGTTGGAGCAGCGAGGTGGAGATCCAGTACGAATGCTCCCTTCTTAAGATGTGATAGGTTTGTCAGAAGCTCGTTGATGTAAACCAAGTAGAGTTTAGCAGAAAGGACGCTACCTTGTCTCACCCCACGGTCGAGTTTAAACCAGGATGAGTAAGTATTATTGGCAAGAACACAACTTTCCATTCCAGAGTATGTGTTGCAGAAAATGCGCCACACACCTGGATGAATGTTCAACTCCTTCAACTTCCAGAGTAGCCCATCATGCCACACAGTGTCGAAGGCTTTACTACTGTCCAAGAACACCACTTTCAGAGAGTCATTCCGTTCCTTGTAGTGGTAGACTGTCTCCTGAAGGAGGAATGATGCATGAAGAGACGAGAGGCTTTTCTGGAAGCCGCATTGCAGAGGATCAGGGAAATCCGTGGAGTCTTGGAATTGTGGGATCCGGTTCGCTATGACCTGTTCGAAAAGTTTTGACATAACAGGCAACAAAGTCACTCCTCTATATGAATCTGGGGACGTCCTTGGTTTGCCTCCGCCTTTGAAGATTGGGATGATGATACCTTTCTTCCACTGGGATGGGATAGAACCTGTAGTGAATATTCTGTTGAATAATTCAGAAAGATAATAATGAAGAGTTGAGCCTCCATGTTTCAAGTGTTCATAGTAGATTCCATCAACCCACAGGCCTTGTTGTTTTCAGAGATTTGCAAAGCTTGCTTACCTCAGACTGAGAGGTCAGAAGGCACTTGACGTCGATTATCTTGTTAGAGGTACAGTGTTTTAGTTCAGCAACTCTGCCTTCTAGATGGTCTTTAAAGTTCTGGTCAAAGTGATCATCTACCCCTTTGCTGAATATAGTCTTCATGTGGTCAGCGAGTGCATGGCAGATTTCCAAGGAATCTGTGGTATGGTTCCCTGATACACTTATGGTTGAAATGTGTGATTTCTTGTTTCTGTTGTTGAGGAGAGCCCAGAATGTTTTCTGGTCAATGTCATATAGTTTATCAAGATTGTTGAAGTGCTCTGTTTCATAAAGTGCTGCAGCTTCTTTCATAGCAGCTCGAAATTTGTCTTTGGATTTCTTGTAGTCACGGAAGCTAGTGTAAGTCATGCCTCTAGGTCTCCCATCTAGAATCCATTTGTGTCTGTAAGATAACATCAGGTCGTGGAAGTCTTTCACTTGTTCCTTCCAGTATGGTCTTAGATAACGCCTGAAATGTCTCACTGGAAGACAGTCAGACGCAGCCATAGTGAGGGCCATAGTAATTATATCAGTAAGGTGTTCAATATCTTCCCTGTCACAGTCTAGAGCTGGCAGCTGCTTACCCCAGAGGGAGTTAGAGACTGCATGTGTGTAGTCCTTGATTGAGCTGTTCTGGAGGGCTTTGTTCCAAGCTGGTCTACGTATAGGAGGATTTGCAGCTGGTTGACTAGGTAGGTCAATTGCAAGAAGGCATACAACTGGGTGATGGTCGGAAACGTTGAGTGGATTATCATCAATCACTTCTGCCGAGTGGATGATATACATAAGCTCAGTTGGCACTACGATGTGGTCAATTGGTGTCTGGGGGCCTCCTGTATATGCATAGAAGGTATTCACTGGGCCTGTGCAGAAGCTCTGCATGTTGATAGAGATTAGTGAATTTTCTGACAAGAGCTCCCCGAGCATGCTAGCTCTTTGGTCAAGGTTAACGTTTGCTCTTGGGCCTGCAATCTTTGCATTAAAGTCGCCTAGGATGATTACCGGGCTCCTTTCAGACAAGGCAGAATATGCTTCTTGGAGTTCATCAAGGCACATTTTGTAGAGATCTATGGATCGATTCGAAGGGGGTAGGTAGATCGATAGGAGATAGAGTGGATGATGATTTGGAACAGAGAGTTCTAGGGCAGTGATTCTATCATTGACAATATCTAGAACCTGGACATATGGCTTAAGATCTTTGTGACATAGGAAGGCTGTTCCCCCACTCCTCTGAGACCTCTGGTTGCGGGGTTCTTGAGCTGGGTTGGCGACTGAGAAGTAGTTTTCATTTAGGGAATCCAAGAATGACAGATTGTGGGCACCAAGCTGGTGATTGGACAAGGCACATATGTGGATATGGTTTTGAGAGAGAGTAGCGTTGAGGTAACATACACTTGACATTACACCACGACAGTTCCATGACATAAGTGAAATGATTGGGAGAGACATATCTAAGAGGGGTTATCCTGGGGAGCATCGTTCATTCTCTGTCTTTCCTCTATTTGTTGCCAAAACTTTTTCCTGCTCAGCCACGGCTTGACAATAATGTTTTCTGGCCAGAAATCAACGTTTTCAACAAGTAGCCTATCTTGAGCGAGAACATTTATTTGTGCAGCAGCGTAGCGTTTCTCGGGTTTGATGAAGATTTTAAGGTGCGTCACAGTTACTCCCCTCTCCACCATATAAGTTTTGATCGATTGTTCAGAGCAGGACTTCTGGATTCTGCCAATGTAGTAACGTCTGGTCCGCGGGCGAATAGGACCTGCACAAAACTCATCAGCATCAAGGTTGGACAATGGTCTTTGTCTGTTACTGATGAGGACTTGAATCCTATTGTTTGAGTCATTATTATCGTCAGACGATGTAATTTTCTCGGTTGGGGTAGCTGACATGGTACTTGAACCTTGGATGGTCCCAACAGAAGTTCCTTCCATCGATGGCTTGTTGCTTTGAAAAGCTGGAGTGACGTGATTGGAGGTGGATTCGTTTTGAGTGTGAATTTCCTGTACTGAATGTACAATGCTACCAGATGTTCTTTGAGTTTCTTTTGGATATGTGCTTGGTTGTTGACTGGTATTAGAATCATTGTGAGGCTTGCTCTGTTTTGCTGCCTCGGCGTAGGAGTTATATTTGTTCTTCTTTGAATCCTTTTTTCTCCAACATGGTCACCTTCTTCTTTAGGTCTCCTAGAGACGACGACGAACATGATTTGCACTGGTTATCCACGGACTTGACGTCATCTTCGATAGAAGTTAGTCGCTGATTAATCAACGTAACCTTTGACTTAATAGAGCCAATGCCCAGAAGACGCTCATCGGAGATATGCGAGATATTCAGACAGCCATCATCAACTTTGGACTTCAAGTCTTTAACCATGTTCGAAGATCTGAGTGGCGAGATTCAAACTTACTGTTTGTCTTCACTGCCTCAACTGCTACCGCATCATGTTTTGGGAGCTCAATTTCAGAAATTAGCTTGATGTCCCGTTTACATTCAGCCACTGTAGATTTGAGGTTCTCAATGGACTCTTTACAGTTATTCACTTCAACCCTAGCGCACTTGCTGTCATTGTGTAACTGTTCCATGGACTTACGCATCCTTTCTCGTAATTTATCAACACTACCTCTTAATTTTGCAGATTCTTCTCGTGCGACCACAAGCTCTGATGTAAGCCTATTGTTAGAGTCCTCGAGATGTTTCACTTTGTTGTGTAAGCAGTCAATGTCCTGTGTATATTCACCTTTGAGTGTATACAAATCACGTTCAAGCCGTGCTATTGTCTCACTGATTGGCGCTATTGTACCCTGTGTGTTTGTGTCACCCCCACTGGGTTGTTTTGTTGCCTTCCTGGGTTGAATGTTTAAGACATCATAAATATCATCAGAGTTTTCACCACAATAACATCGGAAGAGAATGAAGCAGTCTTTAGCTAATTTCTCCAGTTTTTCACCCTGTTTGGCGCGACGATCCTTTCTTCGTTTAAGCGCACTATCTTGAAAGGGGAATGATTCACTTTTCTTACACATATTCAAGAGCACAAGTCTAAGTTCATCCAATATGTTTGCATCACCTTGCACTTTTGATATTAGGTTATTGACAAATGTAACCCTGGCGTAACCGCTGATGTTAGACCTGATATGCTCGAGTAAAATTTCACAATTCGTACCTGTTTGCGTTGAAGTTGTGTTCTCGTCGCCATTACTCGGGGCTGTCTGAGACTGTTGAAATCCCTTAGGAGTTGAGTAGTTGTCTACAGGGGGTTGATAAATCAGCCCAGAGCAATCAAAAACATTGCCTGTTATACCAGAAGCTGTCTCGCCAAAATATAGGCTTTCACCGACTGCATAGCCATCTAAAACGGAGTTGGTTTCTGAGAGTAGAGAGGATAGGTTTACATCCGTCGCCATCTTGGACAGACATCCATTACCTTGTTTGAGGAATGTATCCATCAATATCCACAAAACTGTTCCAAATGATGTGTCTTTTAACAGTTTAATATACGAAAAAGTGATAAATCTTTTCAGGTATTGGTGTATAGTCTCATTGGTCACCCAAGATAGCACACCTGGCAACTAATTGCATAATGTCCGCCTTTCATTAAAAACAGTAATTTAATTAGCCAATAATGGGCAATCAATCAATGTATTGCCGGTTAATCCTTTGAAAGAAGGACGTTGTTTTTACGCAGACACCGACACGGCAGGGTGTATTCAGTATAGATTAGTAAATCTACATACATAAATACTACCTTTTGACAATTCCGCTGTGTAAGATAAAAGTAATTAATCGATCAGCGTGTTATCGGTTAATCCTTTGATCGATGTTTATAATGTTGAATATTTACTCCAGACACAAGAAATGCCAAATGGGAACCTTTGTCGGGTAATCTAAGTGTGTTACCACTAATTATACCTGTTATAAATTCATTAACTGACCATCAAGTGAATGATGACAAATAACATGTGTAGGTTTATACCACCTAACACGGGTTACAACAAGGGAGTATTAATTGCTGTATTGCATGTGAAAACTTATGGGTCGACACTGTTTTGAGAATACAAACAGATTTTTACATGACATGATTAAATATCGAGGTAAAAAAACACAGAAATGGGATCAATTTGGATCAGTCATTATACAAATAGGGCCTAACGACACCAATCAATTGTGACAGAAGCGTCTATGAAAACAAGTTGTAACTCGGAAACTAGGCAAAGCAGGAGACAAAATTAAATGCCAGTAGATTGTGAAAACATATAGCTTTCATTTTCCACATCAATTGTCACGATTTCAGGTTTATACAAGCCTGTAAACAAGATAATTTACCCCCTAAAATGTAGATGAATTCTGCATCGGCCCTCAAAGCTATTCCTCATATGACGTCACAGAGTCGCGCCGCTCTGATTGGTTGAAATTTCGTTCGCGGGTGAGAATTGTGCACTGTTGTCAAAAAGGTCGATTTAAGTCAATTAAAGGTCGAAATGAGTAGTTTTAATGACGGGGTTTCATTTATAACGATGCCAGTTAGTGATTTATGTATTTTTAACCCCTAGGGTTTACGTGACCTTTAACGTTTTAATTTTATATATCTTTAAGGTTATAATTTATTGATATATCTGTGAAAACATTTTGTAAACGTATACACGTAAACGTAGCTATATGGCAGGATTTTGGTCCTCCGTCCTGCCATACAGTACCAAGGAGAGCTTTTGTGACAGAACAGATTCAGACTGAAATGACAGAATCAATTTATGGTGTTTTTTTTTCTAATTTACAAGTACAAAAACTAATTGTACCTTCACAATGTATAGAAAATATTACACACACACAAACACACACACACAAACTCACACACAAACTCTCTCTCTCTCACTCACACACACACACACACACGTGTGTGTGTCTGTGTATATATGTATGTGTGTATATAAATTTGTATATGTATGTATGTGTAAGTGTGGAATGTTGGACAATGTATAGATGTTTAACTTGAAATATAACCTATCAATGTCTGGAAAGCATCATATATAAATTCCATGAAGTGGAAATAAAAAAATAATTTAAAAACAAAAATAAAAAAATAATTGTACCTTAGATTTAAACATTAAAAAAAGTATCCCATGATTAAACCACGCATTCAAAGATGGTTTTGCCGTTTCGCTCGAACGCGATCCTTTTCATGATTTTGGTGTTTTTTTGCATGACTTTTTCATGTTTCACACAAAAATGCGTGCATTTCCCTCTAGGTGAATCCCTTATAAGGCAGGTCATTAAAATACCCACCACACCACAAAATCGACTTGTCGAACGCTGAAAAAACA
Source organism: Haliotis rubra (assembly GCF_003918875.1). NCBI lineage: Eukaryota > Metazoa > Mollusca > Gastropoda > Lepetellida > Haliotidae > Haliotis > Haliotis rubra. The sequence goes on from NW_025765980.1 coordinate 1,520,263, forward strand.
TGCCACGTCTAACACAACAGCAACAAGGGATCGCCATTGGAATGTTGTTGACCGGATCAACAACAACTGCGGTGGACCGGGAATTCGCATGTCACGTGACATCAATCGCCAGACTCTCCGCCACCGGCCACGCTCAGGACGCCCGAGGGTAACAACGCCAGCTCAAAAACGTCACATCCGGGTTACTCATCTGCGAAACCGACAACAACGAGCAACACAGACGGCTTCAACCATTCAAGGACCACACCGTAACATTAGTCACATGTCACACGCCGATGGCCGATTCCGTGTATGGAAACGACGTAATGAGCGTTAAGCCAACTGCTGCGTCCTGAAGGCTGACCGCTGGGGAGGAGAAAGCGTCATCGTGTGGGGTGGCTTCAGCTACCACCAGAGAATACGTTTGCACGTGTTTCGTCAACGTGTGACTCCTGAGTCTACAGAAACGAAGTTTTTCAAAACCACGTTGTACCGCTGTTCGAGGCCCAGCCTCAACTCCAGGTTTTCTAGCAGGATGATACTCGTCCTCACACAGCACGGGTCTCTGTGGACTTCTTGAGAGGGAACAATATGCCTGTACTGCCCTGGCCCTCTGTATCCCCGGATATGAAGCCGATCGAGCATGTGTGGGATGAAATTGGAAGACGGATATTGGAATTGGCAGCTGGTCCACCTCTAAACCTTAGGGATTTAGAAGCCAGATTGGACAGAGAATGAGATCAAATGCCCCAAGCCTTCTTCCAGAAATTTGTTGACTCAATGAGACGACGCTGTACTGCGTGTATTGCAGCCCATGGGGGTCATACCCGCTACTGATGGAGACAGTGTTTTGGGGTGGAGTGGTGACAAGTGCTTTTTCAATAAACATGTTGTTTTCACTAGAGATCACTACCCATTTCTTCAACGATTACTTATCTGCTGTTTATTCATAATGTTAAGATTATGTGTTCCATAAATTAACATTTATTGGCATTTGAAATTCAAGTTCCGTTTCTTTTGCGATTTAGTTAACAACCAGGCAAGTGTGAATTCCATCACAATACATTTATATATTAGAAGGTGGCCTATGAAAACGATCATTTGAAAACTGAAACATTGTCACAGTCGTTCTCAGCTCAATACAGGTCTGATCGGATCTGAATCAACAAATTTTACTTTATCGTAATTTCCTTTCAATACTGCGTTCTAGTTGTTGTTTTCCTGTTGGAGACATTTGCTTGCGCCTTGGCCAACAATGTAAAATTGGCATTTTCTTATTGAAGAGTACTTACGTGGTCACTTGATTAGGAACGTAACATCTTCTTTGTAAAATAAATTTGTATCGTAAGATAAGATTAACAAGCACTTACTGATATTTCTTTTCATATTTTCATACTAAATCATGATACAGTACAGCCTTGATCGTGATGTGTTGGTGTGTGGAGGAGACTTACGATTTTCTTATGTTCGAACCTCCTGATATGTTCTTGCTATTCATAAAGGTTGTGGAACATGGCTATTTTCTCAGCTTGCATGTCACATACTTCCGAAGATCAATGATATATAAAGCCAGTACTACTACATGAACATAAAGCCACCCTCAGGACAACGTTCATGTTGGTTGCCGGTCTGTCCCATCTCTGTCATCTGGGTCAATTTCGCTCTACCGAACTTTTAATCGTAGCATATTCGTTGTTTTAAGTTATGGCTTAACTTTCCTACAATCGCCAGCGGCTGAAGGGATGGTGTAAATCCAGCTTGGGTCCATGCAGATAGCAAAAGCTCTGCAAGTCCCCATGGTCCCTGGTATGGTGACCTACTTTTAGTTGTTGGCGATCTATAGCCCATTTTTATACTGTATTGTCCTCATTTAAAATCCAATTTTAGAGAGAGATGCTAATTTTAATTCTTGATACTCTGATCTTTTACTGTCCTAAGATGACAGGTTTTTATCATTTACATGCACTTATGGTGAATTCTAAACTTGTTTTGGTCACGATATGGCTGAAATATTGCCGATGTTAAATTTTAACTCATTCACTCACTCACTCTGTCATCTGCAATACAAAGTCACTACAGCGAAACGGGGACGTGTAATGTGTGCGTAATCGAAGTGGTGCACACCTAAATTGCCGCTTGGCAGTGTGATTAAAGAAGCTTCAAATCTGAACTTTATACTTTGTATGTAGATTATGTAAATTTGCAGTAGGTTTTTTACTCCAAATCTGATTTCCTCCTATATTGATTACAACATATTTTACAAAACAGTCATCGTTACAAGGGTGTCTTTTTATTTTGTCTTGCAATCGCTTGTTAAAGTGACTCCCTCCATGATGTTCACTGAAAGAGCTTGTTTTGGAGACGCTACCCAACCCCTTTTAGATGACGTAATCATAAGGACATGATTTATTCTAATGTTTTTCACTTATTCATGCATTATGCCAAGGGTTCGAACTAAATACTGAATGGTGAGCACTCAATATATTGTAAACAGTACCAGCTTGAATATCTGCACACAATATTTTTGAAAGATTAAAATAGGGGTGTCCTTTAAAAATGGCCACGTCTAAATATAAATCAAGCAATCCAAATGTTTGAACTTTGATTATGACGGGAAAACATCCAATATTATACTGAACATATTTTATATGATATTATCTGAAGGCATACCATTATCCAAGAGGTACAAAATGACAGATCTTTTTTCACTTTCTGCAATTTTTGAAGAAATATTATACCCCAATGTGTTGTGATCTCGTTGACCACATTACCCACATATGTGAAATTTTGGATATGGCTTTGCTAATGATTCCTTCAAAATAAAATGGACATCGAGAATATAGTTAGGCTGACTAATTTTGGGACGCCCCTCGTACGCATCCACAACATCAACACATAGTAGAATCGAGACCTTAAACACTAGAGACTGGCGCAGTCTGTCAGCACTATCCGATTGGTGAAGAGCGTGTGGGTGTTGCAGTATGATGGGCGCTTAGGTGTACCAGAAATCAGAGGTTCCACGAGTCCGATTGAACCGGATTACCCTCGAGATATCTCAGCACCTTTCCCATGCGTATGGGGGTGATTTCTTCCATGCTGCTGTCAGTAATGGTAATGGTTTACTACTTGCATATGGATCACCAGCGTCTACATACACCAGCCACTGAGCATTAGGAATATTGACAATTTTCCGAGTGAAAGGTTACCAGGAATGATGAGGCAAATGTGCCAGGTTGCCAGTTGTTTTGGCTGTAGGAGTGATGTCCGGAAGAACAATCAGAACAGAACTGTTACCATGACTTCAAACTTAAAACAATTCGAACACTCTGGAAGCATTATTTGATGAAAGCAGTGGTTATCCAAAGTAGACATTTGAATTATGGATGAAGGCTAGAAGGCTACTCCTAAAAACAGAAGAAGTGGTGTGGTGTAAAGATGAGCGTGAACTGACTCGATTTGCGACCGGAAATAGCGTCCGATGGCGAACTAAGTTCCTTCATCGGACGATTTCGCCTCATCGGATCACGCCCGACACGTCGGACACTGACCTGATAGTCGACAGACACAAATCGGATTCCTCGGACTGTGATACGATACTCTTCGGTGGGTTACCGGAAGGGAGAAACTTTGGTTCCGATGAGTGACCGATGAGTCGGAAATCTCTGTGGAATGGGGGTGTTAACAACAAGGGTGCTTCATCGCCTCATGCCTCCCGACGTTACTATGTCTGCAAAACTGACAAAGGTTATTGTGAAAAAACCCGGACCGATGACCTTACGTAAACCATTTTCAATGCACGGCTCCTCACAGAGAAACAATAACCCCAAAAATCGTGAATGCATTTTGAGATCAGTTTTTTGTGAGTGTGACTTTTTTCCGAGTGACATTACCTCTTGTCTGGGAGAATGCCGCACTATCGATTGAGGATACAAGGAAGAATAGTGCCTGATGTAAATAATTTTTAAACTGTGGACAAAGTGGAAAATTCATCAACATAATAGCACGATGTAAGACTGTTATATTGTATATACATATATAATCTATTTGCAGTGAAAACGTACCGATGAATTTCAACTTTAAACAAAAAAGTAAATAAAAGAAAGTGAAATTAAGATTGCGAAACCTCATAATTTTACCTTGCCAATTGAACATATAAATCTCAGAATTTTATTCTACTTAGGATAAAAGTTGTTTGACAAACTATCATAGATTCAAATCGCTATTATTGGTTTGTATTACAAGGGGATAAGCTCAGCAGTTGGAACAGTGAAACAAATGCACGTGCGGTAGGTGATGAGCGTTAACTTAGACCAACCCTACTTGTTCTCGGTGTTTCATTTAATGTGTATACCCCTGGTAATACCATATGGCCAAATAATGAACACATAGTATTCAAATTTTAGTATCTGAAGTACCATCCTCCACGCCCTCCCAGCAGCTCACTGTCGTAATGTATTGTGTCGTCTGTCACGTGATCAGGGTACACTGCTTTCAGAACACCCAACACCCCCTCTTCTATCAGTGGAAACTCCTTTCTCGGTGTATATCCATCCCTCACAGATCTGCACACTGTCACCACTTTAGGGATGAAAGCTTGTGTCAACATTTCTTTGAGATTTCTGGAAGTAGTTGCGATTTCCTGTTCATTTGTACTATGAAAAATTACCCGTTTGCTGTTTGGTCCGTTGCATCCTTTACAGAGAATCATTGCGTCATTACGATTAAAATTTGATGATCTTGGGGACGCGTACATGCAAACGCCAATGCTTGCTATATGTTGAAGTTGTGTGTCAGAACATCGTGACAGACGCTCGACAAGGTTCTCTAGCATGACCAGTGTCGACTCTTTAGGAAGACACATGATATCTTTCGTTGTTGTCATATCTGGCATCAAGGCTAATACTGCTTCAGTGAATGCATGGTTAGACTCACATGTCTCTTCTCCTAGTCGGCCACTATGGCAACGTTTAAGTGTTTCTTGCACAGCTTTGAGAAGTTTCTGAAAGTATCTATCAGCTTTCATTTCATCCTTTGCATTGTCAGTACACAAAATCTTTCCAACATAGAAGGACAGACCTTCAATGTCGTCCTCATTCATCCCAGCATCATACAGAGGTGCGGACACAGCTTCACATCCATAAAAGTCCTCGTCAATGTCCAAGATGACGCTGTCACTCGCCTTGATCCAGCTGCCTGACTTAGCCAGCTCTATAGCTTTGTCTGTACTCACGATCTCTACCGTACCGCCCAGGGTCATATCTCGACACTTTTTTCGCTCTATGTTAAAGTATTTCTCATCTTCACCCTCATATTCAGCCCGTTGTATCCAAACACAAGAATGTTCGAAATTGATATAGTTTGACTTCATACAGTAACACGTTAACAATGCGTTTTCTTCTGTGTACATCAGCCCCACTTCCAGATGTATGGAGACGTAAGGCTTCTCCTCCTCACTGTAGGGTGGCCATACCCAGATGAAGCGATTTATCAACCCGGTCCCGGCAGCTGCCTTGAACACAATTTTGCAGATTAAGTTCATTACAATCAGTGTGATATCAAATAAGGAACACAGTTAGTAGTTAGTCTATGTTATAATATTGTTCAAAGGTTTCGTCAGCTGTAATTGTAAAACGAATTGGAATATGTGTGATTGGTTGATAAACGACGTTCATTTGACAGAAGCCGATAAAGGATTTTTGCTGCGCATGAATTACTTTGAAGTTAAATGGTAAAATTCAAGAGGTGCACTCTAGTTCGAATTAATATTGACTTTTGCCGAAACAGATGACATCGGGTGTCAAAGTCAAAATTTTGATGTAACCAATCTTGACCTCCCGATCCATTTGAATGAATGACAAAGAGGAGGGAAACTATTCGTATAGGTCACAGTATTGGATAACAGCAAAGTATCATGTTGACAAACAATGTGCGATTTACGTGCATTCCTCAGAACCTCTACTGTACAAGTTCAGGAATAAAATTTTGACCAGGTCGTGATGTTCTGATTTTATTGAAAAACTTGAAAGGAAAAGGTGCTTCCATGACATTTGAAGGTGAAGATACTTGGCATCGTCGAAGGAAATGAGGTAAAACTGAGGAGGAAGTTGGTAAAGTTTTCTTTGATTAAAGTAGTAAAAAAGTCAGATTCGTGTGCAAAGAGAAACTGATTAGTAAGGAGAGGGGCGAAATTACCCATTGGGACACCTGAATCTGAATCTCTTTCCCAAAATGGACGAATCTGAACTGAAAAAGTTGCGTATTTGTTTTTGAGTAGACATCTTTTCTGTATATTGCTGCAATAAAGGTACATTTGTCATGGACATGAATAGCAAACCGATCAAAAGGCGGGTATATGTGTGTGTGTGTGTGTGTGTGTGTGTGTGTGTGTGTGTGTGTGTGTGTGTGTGTAATAATACAGGCACACATACAGGCACACATACAACAATTTATTGATAAAAAAGGAGATAGGGTGCTGTTTTAATGGACATTTAATTAAAATAATAACCCAACTGCTTTACAGTACTGACTATGCTTTAGCATTCCCTTATTATGCTACCTGAATAAAGACATCGTTTTTCTCCATCATCAACCGAATTTCATGTTCATTTCTTGGCATTCTGTAGATAGGATTCCTGAGTCTGTTGAAGGGATCAGCACCGTCTGAGTGACCATCTATATGAAACTGTAAATTGAACAGGTGGTTACTTTGTGATGTCTATGAAAAGCTCGAATAATGTTCCTTAATAGTACTGAGTGTGTTTTGCATTTTATAAAGGCAACAAAAAATCATGAACGGAATAGATGTTTTCGTGATTTGAAGAAAATATTGAACCAAGTGTTTGTCTCAAAACACGGATGTTAAACAGCACATGACCCACACAGATAGAGAAAACGCAATTGGGAAAAAGTCAGTTATTTGCTTAGAGTACCTTGGTAACATAATAGATAATATTTCCTTTTTGTAGATGCAAAATGCTGTCGTCTTTATTGATCATCCCCTTCTTAAGAAAGTAGCCCCCAGTGATCGCTACTTACCAGGATATTCCCCTGCTTCGGTAAAGAACCTGCCTCGACCGCAGAAAACCAGTACAGGAGAGCTGATCGGAAGTGGGGTAAAAGCTGACATGACGAAAGTTATAATGCACGGAGGGTTAATGGTGCAACTTAAGAAAACAAACTTTTCTTTTTTTAGCCAAAATATTTATCATTAGTTCAGTTGTTTTTCAAACCTTAACGAGGTTTTTATCACGTCTTTCATTAATTTCGATTTTTGAAATGAGATGAAGCGAGAAAAAGTTGCCATTATGGGAAAATAATTGCAGTAAGAATTAAAAACTAGAAATATCGAGAAATATTTGAAATCGCAAAACATAAGAGAAAAAAAACAGCAGTCGAAATTACGAAAGTATTCGATATCACGAGAAAGACGAAGTCAAACTACGAAAATATAAACAAATCATTCAAGTAAAGAAAGTATAATATTTCTTTTAGGCTAGCAATGTGGCAGCATTTTGTATTACGTAATAATGGACATACTTCACTACTCATAACACAAACATTACCAGTAAGTCCGTTGTTGCGAACCTAAGAATCGACTTGGCCTATACTGCAAAAAATATTGCATCACAGAAACTGAACAGTTATAAGCTTACAATTAGGAACCTGCTGTGAAATATCACACAATCTGCTGCATAATGACAATTTCATCTCTGTTTTAATAATGTGTCTCCAAATCAACGTGCACCAAACTAAAACATTCTGAGCAACCTGCACGAATTTAAATATATGGATAATCACTTTATCATTATTAAGGTGAAGTGCTTCGTTTAGTTTCATGGAAGTGAGTAGGAAACGTTCAAAACACCCCCTACCTTCGTGGTGCTCTTCGATGACACTGACCAGAGCTCCTTCTGTGCCGCCTGTCTTTGTGTTTCCTGATGACAAAGTTTCTGTTCCATGACGATTGACCCTTCTCAGAATGTACAGCAACACCAGCAGGAAACACGTGCCAATTATCACGCCCTTCTTCTTGACAAACATTCTCATGGTGAATTCCCTCTGAGTTTCCAAATGAAAATGAGGTTATATTTTATTGCAAAAATAAATTACAAACTACTCAGCTTATAACACCACAATGTATATTAATAGAAGCGTCAAACCTCTCTCCATATTTTGAAAGAACTCTCTCCTAAAACCAGAGTCGATTTTAGATCTCTAACACATTATAATGATTAGGAGATTATTATACGAACACTTGTGTTATATTGATTATATGAAACGAGGTTATTTTTATATTTCACAAGCAATTGCTTAAAACAATATCGTAAAATTAGCAGCAGATATCAACAGAGAGGGATCAAGCACAGTATAGAAATTTCGGGAAACTTGTTAAGACGATATAAATGGGGAAAGCGCATGCCTCTAGCGTATTGCATTGCATAAAGACTAGGTATTACGTGAGAATTGTTTACACCCTGCTTGTCCAGCCAATGCATATTTTGGAAGCTTGGCCACCGTTGCTGCAAGGTGAGTGTTTATCACTGACTTTATAGCTATTATCACCGCATTTTTCAAACTGTGCTGCCACTGAATTGTGTGCTGCCACTGAATTATGTGCTACCACTGAATTGTGTGCTGCCACTGAATTATGTGCTACCATTGAATTATGTGCTGCCACTGAATTGTGTGCTACCACTGAATTATGTGCTACCACTGAATTATGTGCTACCACTGAATTATGTGCTGCCACTGAATTGTGTGCTGCCACTGAATTATGTGCTACCACTGAATTATGTGCTGCCACTGAATTGTGTGCTACAACTGAATTATGTTCTGCCACTGAATTATAGGCTGCCACTGAATTGTGTGCTGCCACTGAATTATGTGCTACCACTGAATTATGTTCTGCCACGCTGTAGTGTACTGATAATATAATTCCTTTCAGCAAATGGTTTGAATTTGTAAAGTTAGACATGTCATAACACAACTGCTAATTGTGTAAGGCCACTTTGTTGTGTTTTCGTGTAAAAAAGAATTCATTTGTCTATAAATGTCTTGACCGTCACATAACACAACATAATTCGAACTGTGTCTCCTCTGAGATCCGGATAATGTAAACGATACACTTATGTTCCTGAAGTGATATTTACATTACAGATTCGAATTTTTATGAATACCTTCTAACACCAGGGTACAATGGTGCAATTCATAAAATTGAATTCCCTCAGACGTCATTTCTGTCAACAATGCATCACGTTTAGAAATTCCTCTACATGTCTACATTAAAACATTTGTGAGGCGTGGAATGGTGTTGATACCTTGAGCAACAATCCATGACGTTTAAAGAATACATTTAAAGTGTGACGCTAGTGCTAGTAATTACCTTTTAACTGTACAGGTCTTAATATGCAATAATTGTGTAAATCGGTATCCACGTTTTGGATTAATGGGTTGGGTGTGTCATTATTCTGTAATGACAATATTGTATATTATATACAGGTTGGACATAAGTCACACATGACACATGTGATCTCACCCAAGGCAAGTGAGTTGGTTCTTAAATTGTCTCTGTTCACCTAGCAGTGAATGGGTGCCCGATGGAATTAGTCATATGACTGTTAACCTTCTAGCGCCTCACGGGCAGCTTGGGTCATCCTGGGCAATAATGTTTTAGCACCTTGAGCATGCACAAGTTGGTGGAAACAGGCGCTTATAAATAGCCAGTATTATCATTATTATTATAAGTACAGTTGTATAGAGATAGTGAGTGAGTGAGTTTTGTTTTACGCCGCTTTTAGCAACATTCCAGCAATATCACAGCATATCCATTGTATTTTTGTCATAATCCAAATATCTTCAAGTTTAAGCTCCTCATGATAACAGACAATGGTACACTAATGTTCAAAGTATGTAAATGTATGTTTCATAGCCTTAAAAGAAGGCAAACATCATTGAATGTGTAACTATTCTAAGTATGAAGTTGTAGTGAAATGTACATGTATATGGGCCAAAGGACTAAAGACGTGAATAAACACACTTGACTGGACTTGACTTGGTATGGAGATAATGGACCTTTGGTAATATATATATGACCCGTGAAGGTCCGGGTTAGAATGAACCTTCAGTAACCCATGCTTGTCGTAAGAGGCGACTAACGGGATCGGGTGGTCAGGCTCGCTGACTTGGTTGACACATGTCATCGGTTCCCAATTACGCAGATCGATGCTCATGCTGTTGATCACTGGATTGTCTGTTCCAGACTCGATTATTTACACACCGCCCGCCATATAGCTGGAATGTTGCTGAGTGCGGCGTAACACTAAAGTCACTCACTATATATATATATATATACACACACACATATATATATATATTTGTGACGCCAACTGTTCTAGACGACAATGACTTCATCCAATATGTTAAATTTTATATGTCTGTATCCTTATAAATTATGTAAAAATGTGAAAACATTTTGCAAACGCATACACGTAAACGTAGCTATGCGGCAGGGTTTCTTCTCCCTCTTGTCATACAGAACAGAGGAGAGTTTTTGTCAAAGAATATTTATGCACAGATTCACATTCAAAAGACAGATTCAGGTCATGTTCTTTTTCCTAATTTACGTGAAGGAACTGATTGTTCCTTCACGCTTCAGATTTATGAAGTTCCATGAGCATTTTTATCGTCTCAATATCCTCCAATCCGTTCCTGTGTACATCTATATCTCACTATCTCAAATACAACATTTCGACATTAGGCTAACAAATGCTATGGACAACGAAGACTGTATATGAGTTAACAACAAGGCAAGTTTGAAATCCCTCCATAACACTACATTTATATACTTGGTATATTTGAGGTGAAGCGCTTTTGAAAACTGAAACATCGTTTCACAGTCCTTCTCAACTACAGGTCTGATCGGATCGGATTCAACCAATTTCACTTTATTGTAATTTACCTTTTAGGACTGCGTTCTTGTTGGTGTTTTCCTCCTGCGGGTTGTATCCAGAATGGAGACATTTGCTGCGCCTTGGCCAACAATGTAAAATTGACATTTTCTTAGTGAAATGTGTTTGTGCGTCCAATCGAATAGGACCGTAACATCTGCTGTATTAACAGATTTGTTTTGTACGATGTTATGATGAACCAGCAGTTACCGATATATCTATGCATATTTTCACACTAAATCGTGATTTACAGTCCAACCACGATCATGATGTGCTGGTGTGTGGAGGAGATTTGTGATACTGGCTACAATGCTACTGGAGCCTGACGATTTTCTTATGTTCGAACTCTTGATATGGTCTTGTTATTCATAAACGTGTGAGGGAACATGGCTATGTTCTTCATGTCACAGCCTTCATTTCTGAAGGTCAAGGAGTGAGTGAGTGAGTTAATATTTAACGTCACATCGGCAATATTTCAGCCATATCGTGACGAGAACATATGTGACATTGAAATGGGAGATATTAATATTACAAAAAACCTGTCGACGAAGGACAGTAAAACAACAATATCACAATTACAACTAAAACTAGTATGGAAAGTTAAAACTGATAGCACTATTTAGACAATACAATATTAAAACTGGCTATAGGTCGCCAACAACTAAAGGTAGATCACCATACTAGGAACCATGGGGACTTACATTAGTTTTGCTACCTCTGAAGGTCAAGGAGATTGAGCCGGTACACCTACATCAGAATAAACCACACTCAGGACAACGTTTATGTTGCCTTTCTGTTCCATCTCTGTCATTGCAATGGAAACTCATGATCTCGTCCAGCAAACCGGGGACGCGTAATGTGTAAGCAATGGAAGCAGTCCACGCCAACATGATAGGTCGCTTGGCAATATGGCGGCTAAAGAATCTCATTTTGATATTTTGTAGGTAGATTATGTAAATATATTGTAGGGTTTTCGTCCAAATCGGATTCTCCCGAGAACAAAGCATTGATTTAGACAAGTGTATTGCGTCATAGTGCTGTGACGTCATGTAGAACGTGAAAAACGTGACATTTCTAACACCTGACGAGGCATAGTCCCAGGGTCCCGATCCACAACGCGTTCGTAACGCTACGAGCTATCGTAAATATATAGTTTAACAAAGGATTGCGAATGACGTAGTGATACAAACGCTTTGTGGATAAGGACGTTGATTGCTACTGCCTCCCCTTGGGTCACACACTCAACTAATCCATAAACAACACAATAGCTGATCAAATGCACGAAGAAAGACTTTACTGACACCGATTGTTTACATGACACATAACACACACAACAAAACCGCATTAACAACATCAATCCATGATGGAATCGAGACCATAAACACTAGTGGCTGGCGCCTTCAGTAAACATTAAACTATTGGTGAAGAGGGTGTGGTCGATTATGCGTACTAGAAATCTCAGGTTCGACCAGTCCAATTGAACCTGACTACCTTTCGAAATATCCCATGCACGTGGGTTTCGCCAAAGTGGCACAGACCGGCTTACTTCCAGCTTTTCTCTCACCCCCAGTTGCCATTCCGTGATAAAGCAATGCAAAACTGACCATAGACTTAGTCCTCATTGGTTACAGCGTACGCTCGTCAAGCTGAAAACACGGGTTTGATTACCCACATGGCTTCTTTCGGGACTTGGTCAGAGAAACCATCGTATGGGTGTGATTTCTTTAACGCTACTGTCAGAAATGGTTTACTAGCTGAATATGGATAGAGGAAACGGCGACTACAAACACTAACTGAAAATTAATCAACAGCTGGGTCTTTTTCAAACCAGCATTATGACACAATGCCATCGCACAAACTGAACGTTTTAGTATTGCAACACACAGACACGTGCATACACGTAAATATTTATAGATATTGTATCGATAAGATTGCAACAGGTACCTATATGAAGATTAATTGTTCAACGGTTGTATCTGGAGTACCAGCCTTCACGTCCTCCCAGCAGCTCACTGTCATAATGTATTGTGTCGTCTCTCACGTGGTCTGGGTACACTGCCTTAAGAGCACCCAACACCCCTTCTTCTATCAGTGGAAACTCCTTCTCGGTGTATAACCATCCCGAACAGACCTACACACTGTTACAACTTGAGGGATGAAAGCTTGTGTTAACATTTCTTTGAGACTTCTTGAAGAAATTGCGATTTCCTGTTCATTTGTACTATGATATAACACCTTATCGCTCATTGGTCCATTGTATCCGGCACAAAGAATCATTCCGTTATTTCGATTGAAAGTCGTTGATCTTTGGGACTCGTACATGCAAACACCAATGCTTGCTATATGTTGAAGTTGTGTGTCGGAACATCGTGACAGACGTGCGACAAGGTTCACTAACATGAATAGGGTCGACTCCTTAGGAAGACACATAATATCTTTTGTTGTCGTCATATCTGGCATCAAGGCTAATACTGCTTCAGTGAATGCATGGTTAGACTCACATGTCTCTTCTCCTAGTCGGCCACTGTGGCAACGTTTAAGTGTTTCTTGCACAGCTTTGAGAAGTTTCTGAAAGTATCTATCAGCTTTCATTTCATCCTTTGCATTGTCAGTACACAAAATCTTTCCAACATAGAAGGACAGACCTTTAATGTCGTCCTCATTCATCCCAGCATCATACAGAGGTGCGGACACAGCTTCACATCCATAAAAGTCCTCGTCAATGTCCAAGATGACGCTGTCACTCGCCTTGATCCAGCTGCCTGACTTAGCCAGCTCTATAGCCTTGTCTGTACTCACGAGCTCCACAATACCGCCCAGGGTCATATCCAGACAGCTTCCCCGATCTATGGGAAAGGGTTCAATACCTTCAAGCATACGTCTATTCACTTTGGCTATATTACATGGATGTTTTATTTGGAAATAGTCTGACTGTAAGCAGTAACACAGTTCGAGTGCTGGACGGATCCCCTCGTCTTGGTACATGAACCCGACTTCCAGCTTCATGGAGACGTAAGATTCATTTTTCTTATGAAACCAGCCGCCAACATCAAACTTTGGCCACACCCAGATGAAGCGATTTATCAACCCGGTACCAGCAGCTATCTTCAAATAGAATCGACAAAACCCTTTCCACATTCATAAAAGCTCTGCTAAAACCAGAGGCGATTAACAATTATGAGCATATATTTCTTTCAGCAGTAATACAGATGTACGATGTTGTTTGTAAACAAATCTAGTCAGGACAAGACAATCCAGTGATTGTCGAATACATTCAATGTTCAGTTAAATTAATTAAAATAACAACAAATAGTGATAATTAATGCGTTCCTCAAATGTTAATACTCAAGCTCAAACGCCAACCTGAAAGCTACTGCTGAAGAGGCTATGTTTGTTTCTAGTCGCAATGAAACATAGAACATACGATAAAGTGTGTTACTTTGTTATAACTTTATGTTTCCTGTTACCTGAATAAAGATATCGTTTTGCTGCATCATCAACTTAAGTTCATGCTCATTTCTTGGCATTCTGTAGAGAGGGGTCTTGCTCCAGTCATCGGGGTCACCAGCGTCTGGGTGGCCGTCTATGTGAAGCTGTGAATTGAACAGCTTGTGGTTAGCTTATGATGTCAATGAAAAGCTAGACTAATGTCTCTGACTAATCATATATGAATTTTACATACTGAAAAGGCAGCAAAATATCATTAACGCAGTAGATCTTTTCGTGATTTGCATAAAATATATTTAGTTTACCAACAACATTACAAGTTTTCCTTAAACAGCACATAACCCACACACCGAGAACACAGCATTGGGAGAATGGCAGTTATGTGCGTGGAGCATCTTGGTGCATATATAAACTGGTGAACTGGTTAGACGGTCAAGTCTGTGTGAAACTGTGAACTGAACAACTGGTTAGCAGGTCAAGTCAGACATGTCCTCTGTGTGAAACTGTGAATTGAACAACTGGTTAGACGGTCAAGTCTGTGTGAAACTGTGAACTGAACAACTGGTTAGCAGGTCAAGTCTGTGTGAAACTGTGGGTCGAACAACTGGTTAGACGGTCAAGTCTGTGTGAAACTGTGAACTGAACAACTGGTTAGCAGGTCAAGTCAGACATGTCCTCTGTGTGAAACTGTGAATTGAACAACTGGTTAGACGGTCAAGTCTGTGTGAAACTGTGAACTGAACAACTGGTTAGCAGGTCAAGTCAGACATGTCCTCTGTGTGAAACTGTGAATTGAACAACTGGTTAGACGGTCAAGTCTGTGTGAAACTGTGAACTGAACAACTGGTTAGAAACCGGTCTCAAGTCAGACATGTCCTCTGTGTTCAGCAGATTTCACATGTTCTCGTATATTTAAGAGATGGTATTGTGGTATTGCAGTATGTTGAGGTTTATAACAGACTGTCACATGTTCTTATTATTGGATATTCAAACATATCTGGGAACATGGACATTGTTTTCTTGTTCATGAAACAACATTAGTCCCAAATTTATGTCTCCTTACCAGGATATTCCCCTTCTCCGGTAAAGAACCTCTTTTCGCGGCAGTAAACCAGTATAGAAGAGCTGTTGGAATTAAGATAAACAATGGAATGATGCAATGGATAAACACGCACAATGACTACTAGAATTGCAAGCAACATTGTTGTCAATTGGAGCAGAGGGTTAATGTATCGAGAAAAATCTAGAAGTGTACAATATCCAGAAAGGTGAAATTTAAAAAACCCAATCTTCTTGTGCTGCTGTAAATTCTCCATAACATATCATGGAACTCCACAATATCTTACTTTCGGGGGCGGTGGGACAGCCTACATGGTAAAGCGTTCGCTCGTCACGTCCACCACCCGGGTTCGATTCCCCACATGGGTACAATGTGTGAAGCCAATGTCTGTTGTCCCCCGCCTTGATATTGTTGGAATAGTGCTACAGGCGGTGTAAAACTAAACTCACTCATTCACGCTTACCTTCGTGGTGCTCTTCGATGACGTTCACCAAGGCACCGTCTACGTTGTTTGCTTTGGTGTCTGCGTTGTTTGTTTTGGTGTCTACGTTGTTTGTTTTGGTGTCTACGTTGTTTGTTTTGGTGTCTACGTTGTTTGTTTTTGTGTTTCCCAGTGCTGAAATACGCTCACCAGGATGACTGCTCTTTCTCAGCATGTACACCATGTACACAAACACTACGACGACGCACGCCCGAATCGCCAATACCATCTTCTTTTTCAGCCTGGTCATTGTGAACCTGGTGTGATGAGGAATAATATAAGTTACGATTCGAAAAAGGGGGTCTTCACAGACATCGTGTTGTATTTTACGACATCAACACCAACTGATGAAAGACGATAAACTCATTTCGGTTGTAGGTAACCAGATGAAATAGATAGATTCAGATATACAGAGTATAAATATGTCATTGTATGCGTCGCTTTAGGTGGGATACGCGTGGCTCTATCTTCAGTGCAGAGTAGCGTCCCTTAGGTGCGCCAGTAGCCTATGATATGGGTTAGGTCCCGATGATTATGATACCAGCACAATGGCAACGTTCGTAAGTATCACCAAATTGTAAACGTCTTCTGGGTTTCCTGCTACATCGTGAGGGATATAGCCGAAACTATAAATAGCGACCTTGAGATCATCAAGTATAGAAGTCGCATAGCCGGTTTGTCAGGGATTAAACGCACATACAACATGGACGTCTTATATGTTGGTTCGGCGACTAACGGGATCGGGTGGTCAGGCTCGCTGACTTGGTTGACACATGTCATCGTATTGCGTAGCACGATGCTCATGATGTTGATCACTTGATTGGTCCAGACTCGATTATTTTCAGACAGCCGTCATATAGCTGGAATATTGATGAGTGCGGCGTAAAACTAAACGCAATAATCTAGTCTGGACCAGAAAGTCCAGTGATCAACAGCATGAGCATCGATCTGCGCAATTTGGAACCGATGACATGTGTCAACCAAGTCAGCGAGCCTGACCACCCGATCCCGTTAGTCGCCTCTAACGACAAGCATAGTCGCCTTTTGTGGCAAGCATGGGTGCTGAAGACCTATTCTACCCCGGATCTTCACGGGTCATAAGAGCAAGAAATAATACTTGTGACAGATATAAATATATGTGACAGAGATTTATAAACACTTGCTTATGAAAAAACCTTGGAGGATCAATGCATTTTGATTTTAGCAGAGGTTTCTCATGGTTATGTAAAAGGTTGTGTTGCTTTTATTGTTATTGGAAAAACATACCTCACAGTTTCTTATTGATATTCCTAGATATATTATTACCTCATAATATGCTTTTCTATTATAGTCCTAAAAACGGATCACTCTATCACACAATACAAGTATGACGCAATCGGTAGAGAACATAATGTATCTAGTTTAAAATATGATCGGCAAAACCATTTCCATAATCATAAGAAATATGTATTGAATCAAGCCCTCGTGTTAAATATTACAAGTCTCTATTTGTAAGACTGTACAAGAATGTTACAACATTCAAGGCCTCACGTTATAGCAATTACAAGTAAAAACAGCAGAGTAATTAACAGTACTAAGCATTTGCCCGTAACTTTATGTTACAAATATAATGTAAAGTACATCGTACACGTATATATTGTCGTGTCCGGTATACTAGGGACCATGGGGGCTTTTGCTACCTGCATGGACCCGAGCTAGATTTACTCCATCCCTTCAGATGTTGGCGATTATTGAGATATTTAGCCGAACATTAAAATAAAACATATATTCTACTATTAAAACAATAGTAAATTTAACGATACTTTGATTGAAATGGAACTTATGTATCACAGATGATAGAAAAGTGAGCGCCAACTGGAACAGGACAATGATTTTATGCAAAGTAAACCAAATTCAGCAGCTTTTCGGAAAGAGTTATTGCAATCAACCTTTTTACTTATTGTATGAAAACGACAGTTATTTTGATAATTTCAGAACTACTTTTAAAAGCTAGTATTATTTAAAGTGAGTGAGTGAGTTAAGATTTTAAGTCACATCGGCAATATTTCAGCCATATCGTGACTGTAGACAAGGTGTGAATTCACCATAAATACATATAAATTATATAAACCTGCCGACGAAGGACAGTAAAATCAACTAGAATATCACAGTATCAAGGAATAAAACTAACAACTCTCTCTAAAATTGGATTTCAAAATTAGGACAACAAAGTATAACAATGGGCTATAGATCGCCAACAGCTGAAGGTAGATCACCATACTAGGGACCATAGGGACATTACTTTTGCTACCTGCATGGACCCTAGCTGGATTTACACCATCCCTTCAGCTTTCAGCAATTTTTGACAATCAAGCCGTAAATTAAAAGAACATATATGCTACGATTAAAAATAACAGTAGGTTTAAATCTACCTAAAATGTTTTGGGACTTAAAACTTTTTAAAACTGAAACTTACAGACCTGTAGATTTGTGTAAGGTTGAAGATTTTCTCTGACAGATATAAGAATATGCGTTACTATACATTAGCTAATACATTGGCGCTAAAATATATAGAAAATCACCTGGAATTGAGTATGTGCTCATTGAAATACATATTGCTTCCCTGCTTTCGTTCACTAACACGGTTATTAAATGGATTTTTTTAGGACAATTAGTATCCCGTTCCATACAACGATAAAAAATATCCCCGGTTATCTCAGAGAATAGTTTTGTCCGTTTGGTTTAATACAAGGATGTATGCTGAGACCTATTTTATTCTAACTATTCATAAATGAATATGCCATGGTTCTTAAACGGATACATCTCTTTTCAACCATACTAGAAGTGTTAATGCAGTCATTTGCCGATTTGCAGGGAATGATGCTGACTTACAAAATTCTAATTACTTTTGTTACACAATTTTAAAATGATGCACATTGCCAGAAACCAACTTGTTATTTGTAAATGATCAAAGGCCTTCATGCAGAATAACGTATATGTATTCACTGAGTGAGTGAGTGGGGTAACCATGTGAAAACTGTGTCGTGGTATTTAAAAGTACCAGCACTTATTGCGACACAGGCCTGACAAGCTCAAAAAGCCACTCACACAGTAAGTAAATGGTTAATAATCTTGAAAATGACGTGCACACATTTTACACATCCTCACCTGTACATAGTAATCTTGAGCAGATTGCGCCAAAGCATGAAGTGTAAACTGGTTTATGTAACATCATATTCATGTAACATGTATCGAAGTCAGGTCCATAAAAAGGAGACAAATATGAGATTGTTAGATTAGCTGTGCACAGCCGGTTCCCGAGGCACACGCCCAAAGTATTCATCATATAATTTAGTTTTGACAGACGTCAATAAGAATGAAACTATTGGGATCAAGGGAGTGTTGAAGGATTAGGAACCTGTATGTTTATTAAAACATTTAACAAAAATGAATGTTTCTATATCAGAGCGACGTCTTTAAAAGTGCATCAGTCAGTATACGCTACAATTAAGTCAAAGAGTTTGATAAATGTGATTCCTGTTCCAGATATAACGTGAACAGACTATAAGTAACATATCCACTAACACTTTCATAAATACTTGAATGTCATCTCTGACGAACCAATGGCTACCAGAGCCTGTCACTGGATCTATCTAACAAATCTATTACACTACTTCTGATCCCCTACATAAACTATTAAAAAAATCACCCCCCCAAAAAAACACAATCACCAAAGGGACGGTGTAAAGTGTAAATCCTGCTGTGGTACGAAGCAGGTAGCAGATGTTGGCATGGTGATTAATTTTTTGTTGCTGGTAATATATACCCCGCCTTCATAAGGTATTGTTGTGAATATTTATACTGCACGGTAACGTACAGATTTGTGATTCTCGCGTTTTACTGTACAGGTTTATGTGTAGACTAAATGTATTCATTATTGATCCACTCACTTTATGGCTGTAAAAATGTCAATATGACCTAAACCAGCTTACTATCAATGAAACACATACGATAGTGCTTAACGAAAACATTAACATCACCTGTTGTCTGGGACAGCCCAATAAAACCAAAGTCATATTTGAATTTATATACGAGAAGCCCGTGTATTTTTACTACGATTGTAGAAATGCTCAAGTATGTTGTAGACTTTTAGAGGTATATGTACTGAAACGTCATTCAGGGGCGGTATCGCCGTGATATTCACCAGGAAAGGTAAACTGATCTGGAAATTTGCTAGAGTTTTCGGAAGAAAGTTTGAAGAAGATGTACTGACACTGTGCCCAGATAGTTCCAGATTATCTTAGAAGACATTGGACTGTTCCGCCAAGTCTCCTCATATGCTCCAGTAGAGTATCTGTTCTCAGACGGGTAGTGTAAGACAAAGACAAAACATGTGCCAACGTGGCAAAGCTCAAGTAGGGTTTAAGGCGGAATGGCGGGCAATACGAAGACTGTTCTTACGGACGATAACAGCTTGCCACCAAGGCGCATGTATCGCCCAACATGGTGGACACATGAGCTATTGATTTAATCTATCTATCTATATTATATATGTATATATCTATATATATTATATATGTATATATATACACAGAAATATATATGTATATGTATATATATATTATATGCATGTGTATCTATATCTGTATCTATATCTATATCTATCTATCTATATATAATATACAGACAGATAGATTAGCATTTCTATATAATTATATAAGGAGATCCTAAGAGATTTATTTTCATGTCTATGATGTACGTACACTAATAGCTCGAATGCTCTCGCATTTATGTAACTTATGTACATGTATCAGCTTTGGAAAAGTATTACGTAAAGAGAAAAATCTACATATGGTATACATAGGGCATATAAGGCAGGTATGTTTGCTGTACATGTTATATTGAAGACGTACTAATCACGCCAGAAAATGCGTAGTCAGAGACTGACTGACTGACTGACTGAATTTGGTTTTACGCCGGTTTTTCATTTGGACAACATTGGTAAAGTGACGTGGGTTATCTTATGTAAGAAATCTTCTGTTTTCACATTGTTATAGTTTTGTATGGTTAAGTCAGTCAGTTGGTGATGTAAGTTTGTTTTTAACTCAGTTTCGAGAAAGAAGTCTTAATATGTTTAATCAAGAATGGCATTCAGTAATACATAATAGTTCACGGTACGACTCTTATAGAATATACAAATCACTACTCCAGCCGGAGAAATATCTGTCGTTTTTAACATCAAAGAAATTAAGATATCCATTTATACGTTTTAGGTTAGGTTTGATCAACATAATGGTAAACGAAGGAAGACGTTTTTATATTGAACGATGCAAGAGAATGTGCCCATTGTGTAATATAGATGTGGAAAAAGAAATCCATTTTTTGCTTGTATGTCCTTTGTATAAAGATTTGCGTACGAAATATATAGCTGAATATTATCTACGTAAGCCACCTACATTAGCATTTAAACTACTTCTTTCATCAACTGACCAGCATGTAATAATAAAGCTGTCGTACTATATCAATTATGCTCTTATTAAACGTAACAATCTGATAAAAAGTGTTGTATGTTCATCGTATTTCAATACTTGTACATAATTTACTGCTTGTATCATGATTTGCTGTCTGGATCACTAATTACTACTTATTGCACCATATGTATAATGTATATGTATAACTCCAATGTATATGGGCCGGAGGCCTTTTGTATAATAAACATCTTTGACTTTGACTATATACACAGAAATATATATGTATATGTATATATATATTATATGCATGTGTATCTATATCTATATCTGTATCTATATCTATATCTATCTATCTATATATAATATACAGACAGATAGATTAGCATTTCTATATAATTATATAAGGAGATCCTAAGAGATTTATTTTCATGTCTATGATGTACGTACACTAATAGCTCGAATGCTCTCGCATTTATGTAAATTATGTACATGTATCAGCTTTGGAAAAGGATTACTTAAAGAGAAAAATCTACCTAGGGTATACATAGGGCATATAAGGCAGGTATGTTTGCTGTACATGTTATATTGAAGACGTACTAATCACGCCAGAAAATGCGTAGTCAGAGACTGACTGACTGACTGACTGAGTTTGGTTTTACGCCGGTTTTTCATTTGGACAACATTGGTAAAGTGACGTGGGCATCTTATGTAAGAAATCTTCTGTTTTCACTTTGTTATGGTTTTGTATGGTTAAGTCAGTCAGTTGGTGATGCAAGTTTGTTTTTAACTCAGTTTCGAGAAAGAAGTCTTAATATGTTTAATCAAGAATGGCATTCAGTAATACATAATAGTTCACGGTACGACTCTTATAGAATATACAAATCACTACTCCAGCCGGAGAAATATCTGTCGTTTTCAACATCAAAGAAATTAAGATATCCATTTATACGTTTTAGGTTAGGTTTGATCAACATAATGGTAAACGAAGGAAGACGTTTTTATATTGAACGATGCAAGAGAATGTGCCCATTGTGTAATATAGATGTGGAAAATGAAATCCAATTTTTGCTTGTATGTCCTTTGTATAAAGATTTGCGTACGAAATATATAGCTGAATATTATCTACGTAAGCCACCTACATTAGCATTTAAACTACTTCTTTCATCAACTGACCAGCATGTAATAATAAAGCTGTCGTACTATATCAATTATGCTCTTATTAAACGTAACAGTCTGATAAAAAGTGTTGTATGTTCATCGTATTTCACTACTTGTACATAATTTACTGCCTGTATCATGATTTGCTGTCTGGATCACTAATTACTACTTATTGCACCATATGTATAATGTATATGTATAACTCCAATGTATATGGGCCGGAGGCCTTTTGTATAATAAACATCTTTGACTTTGACTATATACAGAGAAATATATATGTATATGTATATATATATTATATGCATGTATATCTATATCTGTATCTATATCTATACCTATATCTATCTATCTATATATAATATACAGACAGATAGATTAGCATTTCTATATAATTATATAAGGAGATCCTAAGAGATTTATTTTCATGTCTATGATGTACGTACACTAATAGCTCGAATGCTCTCGCATTTATGTAAATTATGTACATGTATCAGCTTTGGAAAAGGATTACTTAAAGAGAAAAATCTACCTAGGGTATGCATAGGGCATATAAGGCAAGTATGTTTGCTGTACATGTTATATTGAAGACGTACTAATCACGCCAGAAAATGCGTAGTCAGAGACTGACTGACTGACTGACTGAGTTTGGTTTTACGCCGCTTTTAGCAATATTCCAGCAACATCACGGCGGGGGACACCAGAAATGGGCTTCACACATTGTGCCCATGTGGGGATTCGAACCCGGGTCTTCTGCGTGACGAGCCAACGCTTTAACCATTAGGCTACCACACCGCCCCCGCCTAGTCAGAGAAGTAAAACTCGTCAAAGTAGGATGTATATGGGTATGAAACCCCTATCATCAGATTGTTTGGTTGGTTTGTTGTTTAACGCCGCACTCACCAATATTCCAGCTATATGGCGGCGGTCTGTAAATAATCGAGATCTGGGAGAGACAATCCAGTGATCAACAACATGAACATCCATCTGCGCAACTGGGATACGATGACATGTGTCGACCAATTCAGCGAGCCTGACCACCTGATCCCGTTAGTCGCCTCCTTACGACAAGCATGGGTTACTGAAGACCAATTCATCACGGGTCCATCAAAGCAGATGTTTAGGAGGTATGAAACCCCTATCATCAGACTATACTAAACTGGTTACTTTGAAGAAAGCTGCATGGAGGTTGAAAACGGTCAAATATTAGAAATAATCATATATTAATCTCACCTCAATACCACCTGCGAGCGAGGACGTCTTAAGAGCGGGTTGTCGTGGCTTTATTTCCGATATGAACACTGTTAATTTGGTTATCGACATTTTGTTTTGAACTTCTGTTGCACACAACACATGAACAATAATATCTTCGTGTACATTGGTCTGTAAGTGCAATACTTTAACACAGCTGCGCCTATAATAATGTTCCTGGGCCTAGAGGTAATAGTATGCTCAGTGTATTGTTAACACTTACAAACTGTTACCACTCACCATTGAAGGATTTACAGGACAAAGTTCAGTTCTGTATTATGTAAATACGCTTAGCGTTTTCATAAAGATATGGTTTATCCTCGGTATTTTTACTGTTAACTAATAGAGTTAATATAAAGACAATATCATTATAATTAAACAATCGTCTGTATTTTTTGAGGGGGTTGCTGCTTGGAGTAGGTGGGTGTTAATTTTGCAGATAAATTAAATTGTTCCCGGCAAGTGTTCTTTTTTCTTCGAGGGGCGGTGGGGTAGCCCAGTGGTTAAAGCGTTGGCTCGTCACGCCAAAGACCCGGGTTCGAATCCCCATAGGGGTACAATGTGTGAAGCCCATTTCTAGTGTCTCCCGCCGTGAGTGAGTGAGTGAGTGAGTGAGTTAAGATTTAAAGTCACATCGGCAATATTTCAACCATATCGTGACAAGTTCGAAATTCATAATACATACATATAACATATAAAACCCTGTCAGAGAAGGACAGTAAAATTACTAGGTTATCACAAATGAGGTAAAACTAGCTAGCATATATCTTTAAAAGTAGAAAATTATATTTGGACAATACAATGTAAAAATGGGCTATTGATCGCCAACAACTGAAGGTAGATCGCCATACTAGGGCCCATGGGGACTTACATTACTTTTGCTACCTGCATGGGGCCTAGCTGAATTTATACCGTTCCTTCAGCCGCTGGCGATTGTATAAAAGTTAAGCCATAATATAAAATCACACAAATGCCACTTTTAAAAATTAGCAATTGTTAGCAATTGAGACACATCTAGCCATATACTAAAATTACACACATTCTACGATTAAAAAAGTGGAGTTTCAATTTACTGAAGATGTTTTGGGACTTACGTACCCTCTCAGGAGGACACTAATTTTACAGTACTTTAACCCCCCTCGAGGATACAGCCACTAACAATCTGAGTTATTAATTCAAACTTTCTATCATAAAATACTTACCTATTTACAAATCATTTAACAAATCTAATTTAAAAAAAAATGCAATAACTAAGTGAGAACTGATATTATTAAAAAGATCCTTCATAGTTCGTGATTTAAAATAGTTATCCCTTGTGATGGAATATTCAACACAGTCAAGCAAGACATGCTTGACCGTGTTTCTCTGATCACAAGGGATGCAGTACGGAGGATCCTCACCTTTCAATAGCTATTCATGTGTATATCTGGTGTGGCCAATACGACATCGTCGCATGATGACCTCTTCAAATCTGGACTGACAACCCAAGTAGGTGTAACCAATATAGGGTTTTATTTCATGTAATGTATTAATACCCACTTGGGTGTCCCACTTCTTTTGCATCAGATCACGGATATAAGATCTAAGAGCAGCTTTGTAATCAGAGTATGGAATAAGAAGTGGTGTCACAGATTTGTTGAGTGCTGCCTTGGCTATCAATAGGAGAGGTTCTAAAGGACCCAAGACAAACTCTTAGGCCTTGGTGGTGGACAGAATCAAGTAGCTTTAGGCTGCTTTTGCAGGTTCCACCATATACGATAGAGCCATAATCAAGTTTTGAGCGGACCAATGATCGATATAGGTGGAGGAGGGTAGCTTGATCCCCTCCCTACTTTGAGTTGGATACAACTTTCAACAAATCAAGGGCCTTCAGGCATTTTGCTTTAAGTGATTTAACATGTGACAACAAAGTTAAATGGGAGTCGAAAATTAGACCCAAGAACTTGGCCTCCTTGACAACTTTGATCCGAGTGCCATTTAAAGATAGTTCTGGGTCTTTATGCTGCTTATATTTTCTACAAAAGTGTAGACAATTAGTTTTTTGGAAAATTTAAAGCCGTTTTCAAGATACCATTTATTTATTTCATTTAAACACAACTGCAATTGCCGTTCAATAGTATGCATATTTTTACCACGACAAGATATATAAAATCATCCACAAAAAGTGATCCATCAATTGAATCATTTAAAACCTTGGATAAACTGTTGATCTTGATACTAAATAAAGTGACAGACAAAATAATGCCTTGAGGGACACCCTGATCTTGATTGTAATGATGAGACAGGGTTGAACCCACTCGGACTTGAAATTGCCTGTCTTTTAAAAACTGTGATATAGAAAGAGGCTAACGACCTCTCAAACCAAAATCATGTAAATCCTTCAAAATGCCATGCTTCCAGGTCGTATCATAAGCTTTCTCAAGATCAAAGAAAATTGTTGTTTATTTACTATAGCATTTTTAACAAAGGATTCTAAACGTACCAAATGATCAATGGTACTACGATTTTTCCTGAAACCACATTGAATATTTGTTATAAGGTCATTGGTTTCCAGCTAGTTAGAGATATCGGTCTGTAATTCGACGATCTGTATGATCCCGGCCAGGTTTTGGTATTGGGACTACAATGGCATTACGCCATGAAGGAGGAAATTCTCCAGACGTCCATACTTGGTCAAGTATATCTAAAAGTGTCATCAGACATGGTTCAGGTAAGTGTTTCAGTAACTGGTAATGTATATTATCATCACCCGCTGCAGTGTCATGAGCTTGCTCAAGAGCCGTATGTAGATCATGTATTGAAAACACTTCATTATAATCTTCACCGATATTTGATTCGAAATTAAGTTTTGTCTTTTACTGTTGTTTCTGATATCTCTGAAACTCAGGGACATAATTTGCCGATGATGAATTTTTGGCAAGAGTTTCGCCAATTTTATTTGCAATTTAAGATTTGTCAGTTATTAAATTATCACAATCTTTAAGATGGTGAACAGCAGATTTTGAACCTTTGCCTTCTATTCTCTGAACCATGTTCCACACCTTAGACATAGGCGTGCGTGAATTTATATTGGAGACATACTTCCTCCAAGACTGTCGTTTGTTTTGTTTGAAGATACGACGTGCCTTCGCATTAAGTATTTTAAATTTATTTAAGTTATCCCCCGCCGTGATGTTGCTGGAATATTGCTAACAGCGGCGCAAAACCAAACTCAGTCAATCAGTCTTTTTTCTTCGAAAATCTGGTATTGTCTCTGTATGGAATCCTATAAGGGACATTGTCGCGGTAACGTTGTCGCATTTTTGCCCTTAGAAAAACAAGCAAACACTGGCATAATTAACAAAAGTGCGACAATACAACAACGCGACATATTTTGACCTTGAAAACTGTCGATATGTCGTATTGTCGCTCTTTGGATGATTTAAAAAAAATATTATTCAGAGCGCGACAATGCAACATGGCGACAAATGGCCAAAATGTCGCGTTGTCGAATTGTCGCACTTTGGCCAATTTTGCCAGTTTTTGCTTGTTTTTGTGAGGGCAACAACGCGACAATGCCCCTTCTAGGATGCCGTACTCCTGTGCTTGAGGAAATATCTAGTGTCCACACAATAACACACCCATCCCATACCCCTTCCCACCACAATCAGCATCGTGGGCGTATCTCTCGGGTTGGAATAGAGATTGTCACTAGGAGTGACTATAGTAATATCTTGTTGACAGCACATACCCATTCTTTAAGCTATAGAGTAAATCGTAACATTCCCTCACATACGCCTCTTTTCTAAACTACCTTGATATAGTTTTCCAGCTCACAGTGTTTTTGCAAGCCAGTAGGTTGAGGTGAGTAACTAGATATGTATTATATATGACAATCTGGGATTTTGAAGCCACTCTAAATAAAAATTTATTCAACAAATACTAAGCAGTGGCTTCGACGAATTTTCTTTACATAAAGCCTCTCTTAGAAATAATTATAACCCTAACCGACAGTATCGATTATCCGTTGTATTGTATGGACATTCTATTGGGACCAATACACTAGACCTAGCACAATACCCCTGGCTCAGTACAGCCGTCCGCTTGAATTGCATTGTATATGCGAGGGGATTGCTGAGGTCAACTGGAGAGAAGGGTGTGCGAACTGTTGATCTCGTTGTAAGGCGAAGTTGTATCGGCGAATTGATCAGGTTAATTACTTAGCCAGATAATGGTGTAGATAGATCCATACGGCTTCCAATCACACATACAGCACAGCTGTCACACCATAGGCCACCGTAGGGCAGACAAGAAAGAGGAGTAGAAAGAAAGGTAGGAAAAGGAGAGGAAAGAGGAGGAGAAAGTAAAGTAGGAAAAGGAGAGGAAAGAGGAGGAGAAAGTAAAGTAGGAAAAGGAAAGGAAAGAGGAGGAGAAAGTAAAGTAGGAGGAGAGGAAAGAGGAGGAGAAAGTAAAGTAGGGAGAGGAAAGAGAGGAGAGAGAAAGTAAAGTAGAGAAGAAAGAGGAAGAAAGAGGAGTAAAGAGGAAAGAGAGGAGGAGGAGAGAGTAAAGTAGGAGGAGAGGAAGGAGAGGAAAGAGGAGGAGAGAGTAAAGTAGGAGAAGGAGAGGAAAGAGGAGTAGAAAGTAAAGTAGGAGGAATAGGAGTGGAGAAGATGAAAGAGTAAGATGATGATGAGGAGACGAAAGTGAAAAAGAAAAGGAGATGAAAAGGAGCGAAGAAGAACGAGTATAAGATGATAAGGAAACAATGAAGAAGAAAAAAGAAAGAAAAAGGTGGAGAAAGAATATTATATGTAAGATGATGATGAGAAGACGAAGAAAGTGAAGATGAAAAGGAGTAGAAAAGGAGTGGAAAAGAAGAAGAGGATAGAGAAAAGGAGGAACGAGACAAACAAATAGAAGAAGAGAAAGAAGGAAATGGAGAGGAATCGTGAGTGAGTGAGTTAAAATTTAAAGTCACATCGGCAATATTTCAGCCATATCGTGACTAAACAAGTTTTTAACTTCATCATAATTACATGTAAATCACTAAAAGCCTGTCAACGAAGGACAGTAAAACCAACTAGAATATCACAGACACAAGAAATACAACTAGTATTTATCTCTAAAACCGGATTTCAAATTAGGACAATGCAATATGAAAACGGACTATAGATCGCCAGCAACCTAAGGTAGATCACCATGCTAGGGACCATGGGGACTTACAGTACCTTTGCTACCTGCAAGGACCCTAGCTGGATTTATACCATTCCTTCAGCCGCTGGCGATTGTAGTAAAGTTAAGCCATAATTTAAAATTACACAAATGCTACGTTTAAAAATTCTGATAAGTTGAAATGTACTTTGAAGGTATTGGAGTGGAAGATGAGGAGAAAAGGGAGGGAAGAAAGCGGAGAAGGGGCAGGAGATGAAGAAAAAGAATTAGGAAGAATAGTATGAGGAGGAGGAGAGGGAGGAAATTGAAAAGGTAAATACGCGGGAAAGGGTGTGAGTGTGTGAGCTTAGTTGTACGCCCTTTATAACAATATTCCACGGCAGGAGACAATGTTTATAACGAAAACGTTTATAACGAGGTGACGGATATAACGAACTGCGTTGGTCCCAGCCACTTGGTGTATATTGTAGTCGAAATGCGTACAACGAACAAAAAATTAGTGGTCCCGTCGTTATAGTGAGTGAGTGAGTTTAGTTTTACGCCGCTTTTAGCAATATTCCAGCAATATCACGGCGGGGAAACCAGAAATGGGCTTCACACATTGCACCCATGTGGGAAAGCGAACGTCTTCGGCGTGACGAGCGAACGCTTTATTCTAACGATTCTTCTATGGCTACTAGAATTAGTCTTGCTACAGGAAGTCAGATCTCATGCAGTATGCAGTGTAGTTTTTCACTGTCAATATTGTGGCACCGGAGGATTACGGTTCTTGTTCATAAACCTCTTGCTGGTAGAGTCCTTGATAATAATGACAAGATATTCTGTGGATCAAAGTCAACAGGGAGTAGAACCTGACCTGTGCCTTTACGTCTGTTACCAACATCATTATCACCTTATGTTACCAACAGTGAACACAATCCGTTAGGCCATCTGTACTTCTCATGTGCACAGCGAACACAAATGTTTTATCCGTTAAACCATCCGTACTTCTTATGTGTTTCTGTTACTGACAGTGAACAAAAATATTTTATCCGTTAGACCATCCGTACTTACGTGTTTCCAACATCTATCAGCAAGAGAGCGGACTGGCGAAAACAAGGTATTTCACAAAATTTGAGTAAGATTTAGATCACTTGGTAACAGTCTTTCAATTATTTGCAATGTAGATCGCGTCGCCTTGCTTCGGAAACAATTGTTAATAAATGAAGATGAATAAAGATGAAGCTGACTCGTGTTTTATGAGTGAGTGAGTGAATGAGTTTATTATTTTAGCAATATTTCAGCAAACTCACGGCGGGGGACACCAGAAATGGGCTTCACGCTTTGTACTAATTTGGGACTCGGACCCGAGTGTTCGGCGTGACGAGAAACCGCTTCAACCCTTAGGCTACCCCTACGCCCCGTTTTTCTTGAACGTGCAAGGGTAATAGTATTGTATATATATATATATTACCCATGCACGTTCAATAAAAACTATATATATAGTCGTCACAATAGGACATCAATTTCAACAGCTGCGGAAAAAATTGAGATAAGTGAACTTTTTGTCATTTCAATGAAAAGCGTATGAATACACAATGTAATTTAGAAAGTGGTAAAATGTAGCATATGTTATATTCTGGATTACACTATCTCACTGGAGCTGTGCATCAAACAAAGTACGAGATATAGCGCTAGTTTAGTGGTAAGATCGCTGACTTTGTGTGCTGGATATTAGGTGTCTGGCCCTGAGGACGTGAGTTCAAATCCCAGATGGGACTTAAGCCCGCAAAGTACTATAATATGTACCAAACTGAAAAAAGTGTTATCACAAATACATCCTAATCTGATTCACATATCCTTCACATATCCTCCACATGTCTACGGTAAACCTTTTTTGAAGCTTTACCGAGGCCTTGAGTGTCGTAACCTTCTGAACAAGAGCCGTTTGACGCTCTTTGGGATCTTGGTAAAAAGAGCATGCTCGATTGTACCTCAAAAGTTGTGAAATATAACTACCAAAGCCTGGAGCTGTTGGAGTGAGTGAGTGAGTGAGTTAAAATAATGAGAACAATAATTATATCATAGATCAATGAAATTAGAAGTTAAAACCCCGTTGACGAAGAACAGTAAAACTACTTGTGTATCACACATACAGATATAAAACTAGCATGCAACTAAAAACTTATACTATAATACAAGACAATACAATGTAAAAACGGGCTATATTGAGCTGTTGGAATATTGCACGACACGAAGGGAAGCTGGCTATTTTAAAGTTGACGTCATCACTTTGGTCATGCAACCTTGTGAGGTGTTTCTTGTCTCTCTGAATCTTTATTCATGGATCGCAATATGTAACACATATGGCGGCCTCACTTGTTTCCTTTATTTCAAGTTCAGATGGGTACATCAGTGGAACGGAATTGGCGATTTTGCTTTTGCTTTTAACAATATTCCAGCGGGGGACACCAGAAATGGCCTTCACTCAATGTACCCAGGTGGAGATTCGAACGCGTACAATAAGCTACCAGTACCCACCGGTACTCAGAAACAATATCGCAATATGTATCGTTTGAGAAACGTATTGCGGTGCTCCGGTATATCGGTAATACCGTGCAGTCCTACTGGTTTGTAGGGCTGGTATGGTCTAGAGGAACACCCTATTTCTGAAGTGAAACTAGTGAGTAGGTGTTGGTTCAGAAAAAGAACACAATTGTAACCTAAACCCCAACATCATTAAGATACATATGTGGTCTTTGATAGTGATAATTTTGATAAAATTTGTTATGCAACATTCCACTGAGCACAGTTGAGAAAATGTGAAATTGGGTGTTTTTAATAGTGTTTCAACAGAGACAGACCTCCCCAATTTCCCTCTGCCGCGGGCTTACTTTTGCGGTATCAGGCTAACTGCCCCCCGGACAACTGCAAACAAAACCTCGGAGTCGGTTTTGATCCTTCACATCAAGCTGTGGTGTTGCTGCTTAACAGGAAGGGTGGTATATTGAGGGTGGTGACATTCAATGTGTGGGCTTACATCAAAATATAAACATGAACTTATATAATGGATTTGAAAACAATTTCTGTTATTTGTTGTATGAAAGGTCAATGATGGCTTTTATCGCCATCGCGATTTGAACTACTGATCAGTGGCCCGAGTACAGGTTAATGGCTACTTACCTGTATGCGAGTTTACACATACTGTACAGCTACGTACTTACTGACATCAGTTACACTTGCAGTAGTCGTAGCTACATATACTATTCCAAAAAAGAAACGCATAGGCGTTTTGTATTTTAACATATCTATTTATTACCTATTGGGTTCAAACAATCGTCAAAATATGTAACGAAAGTGTTGATAACATGATTTTACACAACTGCACAAGTGAAAATCGACTCTACCTGAAAATGTTGATTTTGATGAGACGTCTTACAAGGATTAAAAAGGCATCGCCACAACGCAACAGCAATCACCTTCCAGTTGAAATTATGCAGCAAAGCGCATGCACTGTCTGAGTATAAAAATCCAGATTACTTTCGGAAATCGGCATTTGTTTTGAAGGAGTTTCAAGGGCAAATGACAACGCCACGTCTTGACGCTGCGACACGGAACATCGCCATTGAAATAATGCACGCTGGAGATTAACGATCTTCTGTTGCCAGGCGTCTGGATGTTATTCAGAGCACGATATCACGGCTTGGAGCGTTCCCGTATATGCAGATCTCGAGTCACCACTGCAGCCCAAGATCTGTACATCCGGGTACTACATTTGCGTGATAGGACTGCCACGGGTGAGAGCACAGCAGCCAGGGTGCCAGTACTTCGGAGGATACCGGTCAAACTGTACGCAACAGGTTGAGAAAGATTGGACTGAGAGCCAGGAGACCCGACGTCGCCACCATCGCGCACAACGTCTCCGTTATCTAAAATTATCCACTTGGTTGTGTAGACATTTCCTTCTTCTAAACTGATGTAAAAATTCATACACTAAAGTCTATTTGTGGACGAGTTATACATATTTGAAAATACAACATTTTCGCAACAGATTTTTGGGTTATGCGTTGTTTTTTTGAATAGTATATATGTTACTATGCGTTGTAGACGCATGCTGAATGTTACCCCTGTGGAATACCTGTAGCAAGTGTAAGTACATGACTGCTGGTATCTCTTACATCTGTAGTTACTGGAGCTGTTTTCGATTGTAAATATCGTAACGGAAGGTTAATAAATTTTCATCTGGGTTTAGTAAAATGAGAAAATCATTCAGTTAATGAAATGCATGCTGATATCTACAACACATGTAGTAACTGTTGCAACATATCTGTTCGTATCGGTTACACATGCATTAAAGCTTCAGTGTTATGGTGTCTGTTACACCTGTAGTAAATGGTGATGCTTTCATGCCTACAGTACTTTTATTCTCCAGTTTTTATCGATCTGATAACAGGTGACAGAGTGACATGCCATATATTCCCATAATTCTTCATTATACTGCTCATAGTCATTTGTTAGTGTATAAATATTAACGAAAGTCATTACATCATTGCTGCCTGAAGCGTTGTATATTTACTTGTGCCACTTGGTTATAGTTGTGTCTCCGTATTTCTGTACAAGGTTATAGTGGAAGAAAATGAGAGTTTGATTGGTGCTCCGCTGAGTGAGTGAGTGAGTGAGTGAGGGAGTGAGTGAGTTATTATTTATCGCCACATCGGCAATATTTTCAGCCATATCATGACGAGAACAATTTATACATTATAGATAAATACATTTTGAAGATTCCAATTTGTCGGCGATGGGCAAATGTAGGTAGTAGGGTGGTAGCGGGAATGGTGGTAGAGAAAATGTGCAATACGGAGGTGCAGAAGGGAGTGAAAAAGGGGAGAGAAAGATGTGAGAAGGGGTATATTGGAAAGGAAGGAGTACTCGAATTTGATGAGAGGAAGGCGCTGCAGAAGGGGTTGGAGAGAATCGGGGAAAAGGGGGCTGAGGGAAAGGGCTGAGAGAGGGGTCTTTTGAAAGTGTCTGCAGAAGGGGTCCGGACAAAATAGTCTGGAGAAGGGGCTAGACAGGGGATCTTTAGAAAGGGTCTAGAGAAATAGTCTGAAGAAGTGGGCTGGACAGGGGCTGGAGAAAGGGGCTGGACAGGGGATCTTTAGAAAGGGTCTGGAGAAGGGGTCTGGAGATAGGGGCTGGTGATGGGAAAGATGCGAGACAGCAGCGGACTGAGCGAGGGGCCAGACAGAGAATTGAGCTTCTTCCATGGTGGCATCGAATCCATTTAGGAGATGTGTACATAACCCAATAATGCAGCCTTTTGAAATACTCAGTGTGTCAAACGTGCCATGTTCCTGGCAGCAAACCTGGGTACTATGCCAATGTCAAGAAGCAATGGAGAGACAACGTAGTATTACTGTCGGAAGGGGCACAAAGTTCAATGCTATGTATAATTTTAATGGGTTTATAAAAAAGACAAACCCGTGAAGGTCCGGGTTAGAATGAACCTTCAGTAACCCATGCTTGTCGTAAGAGGCGACTAACGGGATCGGGTGGTCATGCTCGCTGACTTGGTTGACACATGTCATCGGTTCCCAATTGCGCAGATCGATGCTCATGCTGTTGATCACTGTATTGTCTGGTCCAGACTCGATTATTTACAGACCGCCGCCATATAACTGGAACATTGCTGAGGGCGGTGTAAAACTAAACTCACTCACTCTCTATAAAAAAGACAAGGTGAGGTTTGTTGCCTTGGATACGTCTCGGTCTGTATATGGTCCTATTCCAAGGAATTTATTAATTGGCCTTTTCCATGACGCCTTCTACAAATTCTAGGTCGTACCATGGATGGTTAAAACCACAAGCTTGGCATAGTCAGTAATAAGAGGAGCTACGACATCATATCGCTTAAGATACCCTGTGCCAACGCTGGACGTCCACTTACAGGTGCTAGGCTGTCTCCATAAATTCATGACAAAATCTACATTTCCATGAACCGTAAGCAAAATAGGATAACACAGTTCCCTGATTGAATTGGCTCTTCAGTTTGTGCCAATTCTTGTAGAGTGACATGCGCTAGTTTAATGAAATATAAGACATTGCCCTTTATTACAACATATTTTATCAATAATCTGCATCCGAGCCTCCAAGAGGCTCCATGAAGCCTGCATGAGACCCAAAGTCAAGGCTGTTTTGTCCATTTTGGCTTGCGATTATGATCGGTAGTTATGAAATCGATAGGGTGAATCCTGGTCGATGTCTTACGGTTTAAGTGACAAGTAGCAAGATATTCAGCATGCAACGGGAGAACATCCTACCACCGACATTAAATGTGTCGGACTAGCAAGTCATTGTAGATATGATTGAGGCCAAATAATAGTGGCCTGAGGCCAGTTGTTGTTGATGGCTACGACATTAGTAGCTTCCTACATGATGGTGTGGTTTTGGCTCATGCTGGTTGAGTTTGTTTGCCTCTGGGATTGGGCACTGAGCTGTTGGTGACTCTGCCATTGGAGTGGATAAGGTTATGATAGTCTCGCCACAGGACTCAACTACTGTCATTTAGATTGTCATTAAATGGAAACAGTACATTATGGGTTTTTTTAAAAAAAAGAAAGAAAAAAAGAATGGTGCCTCAGGTTTTAAACCAAACAAATGTGCTTTGGAAACGCATTTTGAATTGTCTGTTCTCAGGTTTTCTTAACGTCGTCCCTTCGTAAACAACAACAGGCACAGTTTTAAATGAAAGGTCTTGCAATATTTATATATTTCACATATAGGTCTTTGCATGTTTAGCGTGAAACATAAACCTAAGACGTACTGTTCTTGTATCTCGAATACCACTTATCTTTACCTCCAAAAGAGGCGATGGGGTAGACTAGTGGTTAAAGCGTTCGCTCATGACGCCGAAGCCCCGGGTTCGATTCCTCACATGGGTACAATTTGTCATGTTGTGGGAATATTTCTAAAAGCGCGTAAAACTGACCTCACTCACTCACTTTACCTCTTAAAAGCTCCGAGTGAATTTATAGGCTACTGTAGTTAAATAGTATGGGAACATGAGAATCTCCCGCTCGTTTAGGGAAATCGTTTCTCAGACGAAAACTACAGACACGCACATTTTTCCAAATGATAAGTCTTCCTCTTTTTGCTTTATTACTTTACATATAGGTCCTACACTATATGCATATTTACTTTAACACATGCCATTATGTAATATAATAATAAAATGTTCTCGTCACGATATGGCTGAAATATTGCCGATGTGACGATAAATATTAACTCACTCACTCACATGTCATTATGACCTGATTTTCTTGTATCTCTCAAACCAACCGTCTTTACCTCCTAACAGCTCCGAGTCATAGTGTATGCTACTGTCGTTTATATGGTGTGGGAACACGGTCTTCAAAACATTGAGAATCTTAGACTCGATGATGTGGAAATGTTTCCTCGGAGTGTAACCGTCCCGTACAGAACGAACGAGAGTCACCACGCCCGGAGTGAATTGCTGGGAGAGGATAGTCTGGAGGTGGTTAGTAGTTTGGTCAATCTCCTCCTCGTCCACGCTGTGGTAAACGACGATGGTTGAATTGGGGCCATTGTAGCCCTTGCATAACACCATACCATCACTTCGTTTGAAGGTTGTACTCCTTGGGGACTGGTCCATACACACGCCTACAGTGATAAGTTCCTCCAACTGACGTTCGTTTAGGAGAAGAAGTTTGTCTATCAGATGGCGAAGCATGAGATGGGTAGATTCGGTGGGAAGACACATAACATGCATAGCTTTCTGCAGTACATTGTAGAGTTTTTCAATAACTGCATTCCTCATAGAAAGTGAATCAGAACATGAACTGTCAGCCTTGGCTCTTCCGTTGTTGCACAGCTTGAGATGTCTGAGGGTAATCTTCAACAGGTCATGGAAGAATTTATCTGCTAGTATTTCATCCTGAGCATTGTCAACACACAGAAGCTTCTGTACATTGGATGATATGTCGCGGATTTCACCTTTGCTCATCCCAGCATTGTACAGAGGTGCTGAAACAGCTTCGCATCCGTAGAAGTCCTCGTCAATGTCCAGGATGACACTATCACTCGCCTTGATCCAGCTTCCGGATTTGGCCAGTTCTATAGCCTTATCTGTACTCACGAACTCCACAGTGCCCCTTAAGGTCTTGTCCAGGCATCTTGATTCAGGTATAGGCACATAATTTTCATCATCAGTTTCAAAATCCGGAATAATCCAGACACATGGTGCGTCTATCGTGAAATAGTCAGATTCTGCACAAGCACAGAGCTCTTGTATGTACTGGTCCTCGTCAGACTCCCCTTCTCTGAACATTATACCAACCCTCAATCGGACGGACACATAGGGTTCGTTGTTGTCGTGGAGGTAGCCTACAGCATCATACGGTGGCCACACCCAAATGAAACGATTGATCAATCCTGTTGCTGCAGCAGCCTGGAAATATGTCGAAGAAATTGATACTTGGGAGCGTTGTACAGGGTATATTTTGAAAAACTGTTGTTAAAGCAAATTGACAACATTTATATTCATATACAAAATTTAAATGGTTTGTACTCAAAAATTTTAAACAGCTGAAATGTTTGTGCCTTTTGGCTTCCTTCATGAAGAGATAGATAATTAAAAGTGGGTAATGTTCAGACTGCATCCATGTGTCTGTCTGGTCCAGTGATCACGGGGGCGGTGGGGTAGCCTAATGGTTAAAGCGTTGGCTCGTCACGCCGAAGACCCGGGTTCGAATCCCTACATGGGTACAATGAGTGAAGCCCATTTCTGGTGTCCCCCGCCGTGATATTGCTGGAATATTGCTAAAAGCGGCGTAAAACCAAACTCAGTCAGTCAGTCAGTCCAGTGATCACGTCACAGCAATATTGCAGGAATATACTGATAACAGGTTAGAGTCCCACCCACTACATGATACTATTTGGGGTTATTTTACCTGAATAAAGGCGTCATTAACCTCCATCATTAGCTTCACCTCCTTCTGGCCTCTTGGCAACCGAAAGAGAGGCATCGTCTTCCAAAACTGTGGCATGGCGGCGTCCGAATGACCGTCTATATGAATCTGCGGAAGAGAGTCTAGCCTTTAGATACATGCAGGCGAAACAACGGAATCAGTCATGATTATTATAATTTTGTCTGAAATTTACCAGATGAAATCGAATCCCAGTTCGCTCTGTTTATGTTTCTACTTTTGTCATCACCTGTGTTTGGGTTCACCAAAAGTGCCTATCAGCTATATTCCCACATAAAGTGACACGGCGGGATATAACTGAAATGGCATTCGTTACTCACACTGTCATTGATTTGTTCCCTCTAACAACGGCAACAACAAAGATACTTTTGCCCTTTGAATATAGAGTAATGATATAATGCAACGATTATAATCAGTATGAAAGAATGTGTACATCCATAGAGCCGATTGCGTTGAATAATCAACAGTAAACTATTTGGCTACTGGGTGACCAATAGGTTCCATTACCAGAACGTTCCCCTGTTTCTTAATTGTCCCGCTGGATGCAGCCGAGAACCAGTACATCAGCGCTGCAACAGACACAAAAGGTATCTAAGTGGTTTAACAGACACACAGAAGACATCGTAACTGCAATAGGCATACACAGTACATAATCGCTGCAACAGACACAAAAGGTATCTAAGTGGTTGAACAGACACACAGAAGACATCGTAACTGCAATAGGCATACACAGTATATAATTGCTGCAACAGACACAAAAGGTATCTAAGTGGTTGAACAGACACACAGAAGACATCGTAACTGCAACCAGCAAATATAGTACATGCCCGCATCATCCGGTACACTGGTGTTGCTACATGCAGGTGAAAAAGACCCCAAGCGCCATTTGATCACTACACCATTTCCATCTACAGTTACTTCCCAACTGATCACAAACATGTTGTGCTATAGTTAATTTCCCACACTAAAACTGTCCCCTACAACATTGCCTGTTACAGGTGGGCCCCTCCAAGAGACCTCTTACTTTTCAAGATCAGCACCTCAGCAGGACAACGACTCCTACAGCGGCCTGCTTACACCACTTCCTAATCACTGCAACAGATCAAAAGGTCGCTTCGCTACCATCTGATCCATATATGTTTTACAGTTATTTCCCCGAAACAAACACTACATCAGGACAACATCACTGCGTCGTGTTCCAATACAATGACTTCCCAAAGGCACCATCTGATACCTACAACACCGACTTCTTCAGTAGCTTTCCTACATCATTACCTAACCACTACAGCATATTTTGTAGTCTCTACACCACCATCGAATCAGTCTCTTCCCCACACCAAGACCCTATCATTACAATATGTTCTGCTACAATAGCCTTTCTGTGACAACGCCTTATCGGTAAAATATCGACCCCTTTAGTAAAGTTCCCACATTACTACCTTACCATCTCATGATGCACGTGAACCTTGTGACTACCGGTATGTGTGGGACGTAACCAAACGGGATTTATTCAGGGACAATTTACTTTCTGATGATTGGTTCGACATGTTCGACGCCTTTTCAGAATTAATACTTTCAGATATTGATAAAGCAGTCACGGTGTTTACTGATGCCATCTGTAATGCTGCAAACGGTATTAAACGATCTTGTAGTAATGTTAAGAAAACGTCGCAGGTCTGGTTTGATAAAGAATGTGAATATTATAACTGTGAGTGAAATCGGCTGTTATCTGTGTTCAGGTCTCATAAGGATCCAGTCTCCTTGCAGAGGTATATACAGGCAAGAAATAAGTATACATCGGTGTTGAGAGATAAGAAGCGTAACCATAATGTCAGCTCATGTAACACTTTGTTAGATAATCTACACAATAGTAAAACATTCTGGTCTGTTTTCAAAAGACTTTCACAAAGTTCATCAAGTCGACCCAATATATCCATGACACAGTGGTATGATCATTTTATGAATATTTTTAACACGGATAATGATGTAGTTGACGATGAAAGTATAGATTTAGACATTGGCGAAGGTTTTGATAGCATGACTCAGTTCATCCTCGACTCTCCAATTACTGAAGATGAAGTTAATGAAGCTGTCAAGGGTTTGAAACGTAACAAATCTGCAGGTGCGGACAAATTAATTGCGGAATTCTTCCACAGTTCTTTTGATTTGTTAATGCCTTATTTGGAAATATTATTCAATGCTATATTTGATTCTGCATACTTCCCTGAAGCATGGTCGGTGGGAATCATTGTTCCCTTACACCAAAAGGGGGATATTCATTCTCCTAATAATTTTTACAATTTTAGGCATCTTTAGTAAAATGTAGGTATCTATTTTGAACAGACGTCTTACATTTTGGACTAATGCCTATGACAAACTTGTGGATTCACAGGCCGGATTTCGTCAGGGATACTCTACTATTGACAATATATTTATTTTACAATCAGTCATTCAACGGTATTTATCATAGAAAAGGGGAAAGAAAAACTTTCTGCCTTATTTGTAGATTTCTCAAAAGCTTTTGATCGAGTGAATAGGTGGAAATTATGGATGGTTTTGATAAAGAGAGGGGTTTCTCCAAAAATGTTAAACGGTGTACAAGCTATATATACTAGGCACATAAAGAAACTGTGCATACAAGAAATTAAAATCTAAATTTATCAAACCTGTGTAGACACATAAGGATTTAAACTCAGAGATAAGTGACATGTATCTAACATGCATGCACGTGCCACGTTCCGTGACGTCAGTGGGTTCGTCCTTGAGACGTGCAATACGTTGTTGCACGTGCATTCCGGGAAAGAGAAACAGAGCAAATGGATGCCACACAATACTGTCACTTTGGAAAGCTCAACCCCTGCCCTTGCGATCGTTCAAAAAGTTAAACGGCTATTGAAACGCATAGCATGCCAAGGCTCACGTCTGCACAACGTCATGAGGCCATTGGGATGGTCCGTGGGGGAATGTCTCAACGACAAGTGGCTGCACATTTCCACTGCCACCGGAACACCATTTCTGCACTGGTGAGA
Organism: Haliotis rubra; assembly: GCF_003918875.1. NCBI lineage: Eukaryota > Metazoa > Mollusca > Gastropoda > Lepetellida > Haliotidae > Haliotis > Haliotis rubra. The sequence goes on from NW_025765980.1 coordinate 1,561,196, forward strand.
CGCTACAAGAACACAAATGACGTCATCGATCGGCCACGTTCTGGACGTCCACGCGTAACAACGCCAAGACAGGACATATGGATACGGGTGATTCATCTTCGCCACAGGTTTCAGACTGCAGTGATGACTGCCCGAACCATCCCAGGACTTCGCCGTATCCACCCAAACACAGTTCGACAACGTTTACGTCATCACGGGATCAGACCACGACGTCCCGCCATACAGCCTATCCTGACACAACGTCATCGACAAGCTCGCCGAATGTGGTGCCGAAATCATGTCCGCAGACCCTTGTTTTGGTGGAGAAATGTTGTTTTTACAGATGAGTCCAGGTTTAACATTTCCCATAGTGATGGACGTCAACGTACCTATAGATGCGTGGGAGAACGTTATGCACAGGCCTGTGTCTTGGAGAGGAATCGCTTTGGTGGTGGTTCCGTGGTGATTTGGGGTGGAATAACAGCACGCCAAGGAACTCCTTTGGTGATTGTTCAGGGCAACTTAACTGGTGTGGGCTACAGGGATCAGATTCTACGACCTGTGGCAATTCCTTTTCTGCAACGCCATGGCCCTGGGTTAACATTCTAACAGGACAATGCCCGCCCTCATACAGCAAGGGTTGCTATGGATTTCTTGCAACACCACAACGTTGACTTACTGCCTTGGCCTCTAAATGCAACGGATCTCTCCCCGATAGAGCATGTTTGGGACGAGATGGATCGACGTCTACGCCGTCTTCCTCATCCGCCAGATAACGTCGTTGACCTTGCAACAGAACTTGAGAGAATCTGGCGTGACATCCCACAAGCCTTCCTTGCACGTTTGATAGGCTCTATGCGTCGTCGATGCACTGCTGTTCTCAATGCCGATGGTGGACATACCCGTTATTGAGCTTGTGACATGGTCGTTTGACCCCTGTCCCGCCTGTGGACTCGTGACGTCATTGTGATTGACTTTTCAATTGAAATTCTCCCGACTTGTTATGGTCTCATGATCCCTCCATTAAAGTTTATATGACATTGTTATCGTACTTATCAACTGGGATAATATTTTGACAATGCACAGTTTCTTTATGTGGCTAGTTATACAATCGAGTACGTTCATGTGTTGAGTCTAATAATATATATTCGGATATGTTTGACTGTGATTTGGGTGTACGACAGGGTTGTTTCCTTAGCCCATATCTATTTTCTATCTGTATTAATGAACTAGCACAGGAAATTGAAACCACGTGTAAACCTGGTATCCAGCTTCATCCAGAGATGATCGAACTGTTCATATTATTGTTTGCCGACGATGTCATTTTGGTATCTGACACAATCTTTGGTCTCCAGAAAAGAATAGACATTCTAGAATCATATTACAACAATTAACAGTTAACAGTTAATTTGGATAAGACTAAAGTGGTTGTTTTCAAGAATGGAGGTATTCTCTTGAGAAGGGAAAGATGGTATTATAGAGGAAAACGTCTCGAGTGCGTGCCATTCTATAAATATTTGGGTATTACTTTTACTAAAACATTGTCTTGGGATAAACATACTAAAAGTGCATCTACCCAGGCTAGAAAAGTTCTGTTAGGCATATTAAGGACATTACATAGATTTAAACCAATTCCGTTTGAATTATTTTTCAGGATATTTGACACCAAAATTATGCCTATTTTTTACTCTATGGGTCTGAGGTTTGGGGGTTAGATAGTGTAACAAATATAGAAATCATTCATATGTTTGCGTGTAAACGCTTCCTTGGAGTGAAGACATCGACACCAACTTACACAGTACTGGGTGAATGTGGCAGATACCCTATGTATATTTTTGCATATAAACGTTCCATAAATTTTTGGATTAGATTGTTATTATGTGCCTAATGTAAGATATCCAAAGAAGTGTTATAACATGCTTTTACAAGCAGCTAATAATGGTAAAATAATTGGGTTTCAAAATTGAAGTATTTATTGTTTCGACTTGGATTTGGCTATATATGGGAGTCACAAACAATAATTAGTAAAGAATCCTTTATTGCGGAAGTTATGGCAAGATTAAAATGTTCGTTTGAACAGGACTGGCACTCCTCTCTTTTCAGCAGTTCTAAAACTAGAAATGATACTTTCTTTAAAGGCACCTTTGGAACGGAGTTATATCTCAAAAGACTAACAATTGCAAAATTCCGCGTGGCCATGACACAATTTCGTTGCAGTTCCCATGGACACAACATAGAAACAGGCAGATATGTTAATACTCCTGTAGATAAAAAGGGTGTGCACTGTGTGTAATGAAGGCTACATCGAAAGATGAGTATCATTTTTTGATGGTTTGTGTTCGGTATAAAACACAGCGTGAGAGGTATATACCTACTAATTTTTTATCATATCCTACGCGTGATACATTTAACATGCTTTTGGGATCAACTGATGTTAATGTCGTTAGAAAGCTGGCCATGTATATCTATTATGCAAACTGGTCCAGAATAACCTGCTGATTAATTATTATTCTCTATTTTTCTCTCTCTATATATATATTGTCATATACATTATATGCTGACTGAACACATGTATGCATGAACATGGGCCGGAGCTCTACATTCTTCATGAATAAAGATGTCACTACAGCATTTTCTGCTTCAGTCACGGGGCAGTGGGATAGCCAAGCGGTTCAAGCGTTCGCTCGTCACGCCAAAGACCCGGGTTCGATTCCCCACATGGGTATAGTGTGTGAAGCCCATATCTGGTGTCTCCCGCCATGATATTGCTGGTAAAAGCGGCGTAAAACTAAGCTCACTCACTCACACTTCTTCAGTCACGTCCCTTCCCCACCATCTGTTCACTACGACAATGTCCCCTACCTTCGTGATGTTCCTCCATGACATTTACGACACCGAACGCTGGGAGTAAGAGGGCTTGATCCATGTGTGTATTCAACTTCCATTGCGTCTCCTCTTTTAATGTACGATCCGTCCTTTTAAGTCGTAGCAGCAACAGCACCACGGTGACCCACAGCAAAAGGAGGACGGACAAGGTTTTCATTCTCAGGAATTTCATGATGACTGGACGGAAGAGGCCGTTGCACGTCTAATGGGAGAATCCCCACTGAGTAAAGCAAAGCTCACTGTTGACAATTAAGTGATATAACAATTCAACACGGCTTACAGTTAGATACCACTTTCCTTGTACGTGGATTGTACATTTTCATGATCTACTATTGCTCCCAGTTAAATTATAAATAAAGATTGGTCTTCAGCAACCTGTGCTTGTCGTACAAACGGGATCGGGTGGTCAGGTTTCACTGACTTGGTTGACACATGTCATCGATGGTCATGGTTCGGACTCGATTATTTTCAGACCCCCGCCCCATGGCCTGACTATTGCTGAACAAAAAAACAGGCAAATATACAAACAATAATTTTGAAACTGTTTTTAGAATTGATTAATAAACAGCCCTAACTATCCCTGAAGTTTCTCCGTTTGAACACGTTTATTACCACTTCAAAGAATGTCAACTATATCAGAATGCAAGACACGTAATGTTTACAGCAAACAAGAAACTTGTAACATGAAGCTAATCCACGATATGTCATTATTGTTAAATGGGAGTGTTCATCTCAAATGCAGTAAAATGTACATTTGTTTCATACTGTCCATAAATATATTTATCAAACTTAAAGATTTAAAAGAAACGAGAAATCCATTTCCACATCCATAAGAAATCTCTGCTCAGAGAAGAGACAATTATACAAATGTGACTATATTTGTAAATTGTAAATATTTGTAAATATTTGTTTCAGCAGTATTACAGCTGTACGATGTTGTTTGTGGACAAATCGAGTCTGGACCAGACAATCCAATGATTGTCACCATGCGATACGATGACAGAGCATGTGTTTATCGATCACTATGAAATAATGATGATACTAGGTGTTCTCGAAACGGTGAGAGTATCCTGCCCCACCGGTGGCACACGTCATAAATATACTGGACAAAAATAGTTAGGGATATATGTAAATTGTGAAATTATGAATAATGATGTATGTATTCATTGACACACTGATAAAATATCAATCATAAAAATACCAATATCCCTAACTTTGTTTGTCCAGTATATAATGTTACGTCTAGTCAAGTGTTCACCTGAAATAATTCGGGAACGTATGGTATAAGTCAAAACAGGAATTGCATCGTACATTTCCTCGAAATGTCTACCATAAAACTCCTTGAAAGCTTTACTGAAGCCTTGAATGTTGTATCCTTGATCAAACAACTTCTGAGCAATCTTGATAACATGAGCACGCTCGATTTTATTTTTATTGTGAAATGGCAAAGCTACCTATGTTGTGAACAGTTGTGGTCAATCCAAACCTTTGTGAATGATATTTTTCCAAAATCTCATGAATAGTAATATAGTTTTTACTAACGTTTTCGGAAAGAGCATTTCAAGGGATTAACGCCACTGAATGTCAGTTTTATGATCCAAATATTTGCTGTGGGAGGAAAGGCCGAGTGAGTGAGTGAGTGAGTTATTATTTAACGTCACATCGGCAATATTTCAGCCATATCGTGACGAGAACATTTGATATTCAAATAAAATATATGTATACTATAAAACACCTGCCGACGAAGGACAGTAAAACAACTAGAATATCACAGATATATATGTAAAACTAGTAATTAAATCTAAAACATTTTAACTTTAGGGGGACAGCACAATATAAAAATAGGCAATAGATCGCCAACAACTGAAGGTAGATCACCATACTAGGGACGAGGAAAGGCCGAAGTGTGACTGACGGGAATGTTACAAATCCAGTGGAACTGACGAGCTGCTGGATGAAGCTTCATGATTGGGGCCAATCTTGGATTTGAACCCGTGATGAGTGGGTCATGTATGCGGAGGCGGTTACTTGCCTGCTTGCTCATGTACACGTGTGGCAAATTATAAGTTGTTCACTGGTCTCGAGGGGGACAGGTTAAAGCGTTGGCTCGTCACGCCGAAGACCCGGGTTCGATTCCCCACATGGGCACAATGTGTTAAGCCCATTTCTGGTGTCCCCCGCCGTGATATTGCTGGAATATTGCAAAAGCGGCGTAAAACTAAACTCAGTCAGTCAGTCAACTCCCATGATGTACCCTCGATGTTTGTCATGTTTGGAGATACATCGAGGGTACATCCAGTGAACAGTGAACAACGTATTTATCTTACCGAACACCTCAATGGTAATTTTGAACTGTTTGAAGCACGAGTATCGGATCATAGTATGGAGTACTAGACGACAAGAAAAACAAATTTAGAGTTATCTCTCTTCAATCGATTTGCATTCGCAAGACATCGGTAATTTCCGTACATCATACATGACCCAATGTTATTCAAAATAAAGAATTACTACTCCGAAGTACCAAATTGGTTCGGCATTCCCAGCGGGGTACATAGAAAATGTTACTCGCTTATTAATCGGGGTACATTGAAAATAATAGAAGAGCGCTCAGCCAATCACAAAACGACATTTATGTGTGAGGCAAGATAATATAAGTTGTTCACTGGTCACGAGCTGGGGGGCATGGGTTGATGTACCACCGATGTTTTTTTATGTTCCCTGTGCCCAAAGGGCATGGGGAACATAAACAAACATCAAGGGTAATGTTAATTTTGAATTGTTTGCAGCACTGGTACAAATCAGTTTGTAGTCATCGCTAGATTTTGCTGACAAGAAAAACAGATTTAGAGTTATCACCCTTTAATCAATTTGCATTCGCAAAACATCGGTAATTTCCGTAAATCATATGTGATTCAATGTTATTGGAGATAAAGAATTACTACCACGAAGTACCAAATGAGTTGCCATTGAAAGCGGGTACATTGAAATGTTACTCGCTTGTAAGCGGGGTACATTGAACAATAGAAGAGCGATCAGCCAATCAGAAAGCGACATTTATGTGTGAGGCAAGATAAATATCCATATGCTATGTGATATCAGCGTCAGGTAAAGTAATTGAACTTATGCACACTTATATTTATCACTCCTGAAGGAACTGAAGAAACATACCTGTTATAAGTATTGTAACTGGATGAACTGAAGACACTGGACGCTAGTTACCTGTAGTGACTACCCGCTGGTATCAGCTACTACTGTAATCTGAAGCCTACTATTTTGTTGATACTACATGTATATTAAAATATTTGTTTATTCTCCAGGGTTAATCGAACTGATCGGCAGATGTTACAGTGACGTGCCATATGTTCTATTAATTCTTCATTATACTGGTCAAAGTCATTTGTACTTCATTCGTTACTGGCGATAAACATTGACATTGCAGTCAATACATCATCGCTGCTTTCATTGTATTTCATTAACAAGGGTCACTTCTGTTATTTCCGTTCGCGGTTGTAGTGCTGGAGTTGATTGGTGCGGTGCCGAAGGTAGAAGGCTGCATTATGGTGTGGTGAAGGGCAGGGGGAGCCGGAGTGGAAATATTGCGTGTTTTAAGGTGTTTGCTTATATATTCTAGGTTTTCTGTCTTGCCCCACAAGACCCCTATGTGGTCACACCTTAGGCAAGTGGGTTTCTTAAAACTTTCCTCTGTTTAGCAGAAAGTGGGTACCCGGAGGTATATCATATGACCATTGCCCTTCTAACGCCTTACTTTGGTTATCCGGGGTAATAATGTCCATCATGTTGTATGCGCTTGTATGGCCATTTTTTATAGTTATAATATTATATTACACCTGGTAAAAAAGTTAAGCACACCCAGTAATGTTTACAAAGTTGTATGTTCCGGCTACTATCAGTGTGTGCATGCACTGTACGTTGGTAAAGCTACATGTTTTCTGTAGGACCATACCTTGACTAAGAGAAAACACTAAAAGAACAGTTTCCTTCAACGTTTCAATAATGGATATGACACCCTACACAAATCATCAATTTGGGCTCAAAATGATACCTGTTACACGTATGGAGCTGGAGAGAGGGTCAGGAAATATGGCGTATATGTGATGCGACAAAAAGCGTTTTTCGTAACCTTGGAACGTTGTGCAATCAATATATACTGTACCCACTACTCTCCCTGTATATAGTAACATGGTCCCAGTCAGTCTGTACAGGTGATACATGCTTGTATCCGTCGCCCGATAAAGTCTCAAATATGCTCAATGAGGTTCAGGTCTAGACTCATTGCGGACCACGGAAGGTGAATTATTAAAAATAAAAGCTTTCACTGCAAATCTTTGGTTTCCTTGAACATGTACTGCAGTTGTTTTGAGACAAAATGATACCGATGAATTGCAATCGAACACAAAAACAAATAGACATAAAAGAATCAAACCAACGCCGACTGCAATAAAAACAACAGACCAACTCTAGAAAAAAATTGCAGAATTTGTGTCACAAAAATAAAAGAGTTGTTTAAGAAACTGTCATCATTTATTTGTGCGTTTTTCCAGTTTGTTACAAGGGTGCAGTGGCAACTAAATAAAGGAACAGCGCGAAAAGCGCGATGCACGTGCATTAGTAACGTCAGAGACATGTGATTACTGCTGATTGACAAAGTGAGAGAAAATGAAAGTTTTATAATTTACGAAGTCTATGATTTCTTCAAGGATGAAAATGACAGGGGGTGATTCAAGTATGCAATAACTAAGTATATACAGCGCACGGCCTGTGCAGCTGGGGTCCGTGTCATCTCGCCAGCTCCCAAATTTGTTGAGAACCCGTTAACGCACGTGCATCTCGCTTTTCGCGCTGTTCCTTTATTTAGTTGCCACTGCACCCTTGTAACAAATTGGGAAGACGCACAAATAAATGATGACAGTTTCTTAAGCAAATTTTTTATTTTTGTGACACAAATTATGCAATTTTTTCTAGAGTTGATATGTTGTTTTTATTGCATTCCGCGTTGGTTTGATTGTTTTATGTATATTTGTTTTTGTGTTAGATTGCAATTCATCGGTATCATTTTGTCTCAAACGGACTGTAGTGAGTGAATGAGTGAGTTAATATTTATTGTCAATATTCCAGCCATATCGTGACGAGAACAATTAATAATTACATTTTAGATCAATAAATTTAGAAAATAAAAACATGTTGACAAAGAACACTAAAACTACTAATATATCACATTTATCAATTTATAACTAGTAATGAAATCTTAACATTTTAACTAGAAAGGACAAGGCACTGTAAAAACAGGCTATAGATTGCCAGCAAATGAAAGTAGATCACCATACTAAGGACCATTGGGACTTACAGTACATTTGCTTCCTGGACGGACCCTAGCTGGATTTACACCATCCCTTCAGCCGTTAGCAACTTAGCAAATCTAGCCATACATTATAGAAAGACACATATTCTACGATTAAAAATAATGGAAAGTTTCAATATACTTTGAATGTTTGTGGAATTACGTACCATCGCAGTAGGACAATAATTTTACAGTACTTTAACCTTTGAGGATACAGTCACTCACAATCTGAGTTACTAATTTAAACTTCCAAACATAAAATATTTATCTATTTACAAATCATTCAACAAATCTAATTCTTTTTAAAAATAATTAATTTTTTTAACAATAATTAAATGAGAACTTTATTTAAAAGATCCTTCATAGTTCGTGATTTGCAATGTTATCCCTTGTGATGGAATAGCATGTACTAATGGATATGTGCGCTATGTAATAATAAACAATAATATTTTCTTTACCAAACGACCTACAACTGTGTGGTGGACATTCATCCCCGACCGTCCGCTTTAAAGAACATACCAGAGCTGTGCCTACCAATAATTTTCCATCTCTGGGCTTCTGATAATCTTCTTCTTCTTAAGACAGTCGCAGAGATTGATTGAACAATGTGACCCATGCAGATTACATACCAACATGAGACATGCTCTTGTGAAGATTCGTGGGTTTGCTTTTGGACATGCTTCACACGCTGCTTTTAGCACTATTCCAGCAATATCTCGGCTGGAGACACCAGAAATGGGCTTCACACATTGTACCCATGTGGGGGATCGAACCCGGGTCTAGTCCACCGACCACACAGAAATAGATGAGAAACGGATGAAAACGGTTCCGGAAAATCTAATTTGTTTTAATTAGATGTGATAAATAACATCCATTTGAAATACAACACAAATCTTACAGATAACATCTTATTGATTATATTTCACAACGTTTCTGGGCAAGTTCTTGCCCCTTCTTCAGGTGGATACGTTGTGAAACATTGTGAAAAATAAATCAAGAAGTTGTTATTCATAGGATTTGTCTTGCATTACTACGCCAACTTCTAAATGCCTTTGAAGAATTTGAAAGGTAGTATTGCACGTGAATGGAGTTTTGTATACCCTACACGATGTCCAATTGTCAGTACCTCAGAAATAATTAAAAATATACACAATATTAGACTTGAATTTTGTATTACTTAATAAATTCACTTTACACATCCACGGAGATATCTACATATTCTTCAACATAAACGAGCTCTGCTTTCAAGAACTACCACTTACTAAGACAAATTTTATCTGACGTTGACAGTATATATTTACCAATTGTTATTTCAGATGTCATAAAAGAATACCAAGCCATTAAGTCAGAATTCCCTTTCTGACTTCAAACACACCAAGGTACCCAGCACGACATACACGCTCAGGAAACACTTGTCGTGCCTGCAGTATCTTCGATGTCAAAAGGTGACAAGTAATTCCAGCTGTGTCTTATTCTATTGCTTGAGATTATAAATGGCTTTCTTTGTATTTCCTATATATAAATATGTATGACTTATATGGAGTCATTGAGGTCGTATTAATTTATTGATAACTTAAAACTAATACATGTGGACTGTGTGTGAAACGTATGGCGCATATCGATATGTTTTCTCTGCACACAATAATAAGGAGACTAATATCAGAAGAAATCGCCATTTTTCTTAGATGTTCAAGTCATGGGGTAGCTGAATGAGTACTCTTGTAAGCCTCGTCTAGCAATATTCCATCAATATCACGGAGAAACATCAAAAATGAGAAAATTGATCACTTTGGCAATATTTCAGCCATATCGTGACTAGATCAAGTTATAGAATATCACAGATATTAATGTAAAACAAGTTATTTAATTGAAAACCTTTTAACTATATATGGCAATAAAACATCAAAACAAGCTATAGATTGCCAGCAATTGAAGGTAGATCACCACACGAGGGACCATGGAGACTTACAGTACTTTTAAAAACAAGAGTTCAAGAGTAGTTTTGGTTTATGACGTGAATTGTTTCAGCGTTTGAGTGTGTGATGTGAGCTGTTTGAGTAGCATGTTGTGAGCTGTTTGAGTAGTGTACGCCAACTGCTGTTTGGATATATACATAATTTCATGGCTTAATATATACAAAGACTGACCTAAGGGAACAAAAATGAAAGTAGTTCAAATGTTCAAGTTCAGAAAACTGGTCAGTATTCTAGTCTTATCTGGTCTTAACTGATATGCCACAGGGACCGACAATTACAGATTCACCGAATTGGAAACAATGCATGCATAGTTTCAGAAAAAACCCATCAAGAAACACTATTTTCCCCTCTGTTTTATTAAATTGTCCGTACTCATGCTTCACTGGAAGGGAAATCGTTTCTCAGACAAAAACTACAGACACATACGTGTAAATGTTTCCAAAAGGTTGGTCTTGCTCTTTTTGCATAATTACTTTACATATAGGTCCTACACTATTTGGGCGTTTACTGTGACACATATCAATAAGACTTAATTTTCTTGTATCTCTCAAACCAACCGTCTTTACCTCCTAACAGTTCCGAGTCATAGTGTATGCTACTGTCGTTTATACGGTATGGGAACACGGTCTTCAAAACATTAAGAATCTTAGACTCGATGAGGTGGAAATGTTTCCTCGGAGTGTAACCATCCCGTACAGAACGAACGAGAGTCGCCACGCCCGGAGTAAATGGCTGGGAGAGGATAGTCTGGAGGTGGTTAGTGGTTTGGTCAATCTCCTCCTCGTCCACGCTGTGGTAAACGACGAGCGTTGAATTGGGGTCATTGTAGCCCTTGCATAGCACCATACCATCACTTCGTTTGAAGGTTGTACTCCTTGGAGACTTGTCCATACACACGCCTACAGTGATAAGTTCCTCCAACTGACGTTCGTTTAGGAGAAGAAGTTTGTCTATCAGACGACGAAGCATGAGATGGGTAGATTCGGTGGGAAGACACATAACATGCATAGCTTTCTGCAATACATTGTAGAGTCTTTCAATAACTGCATTCCTCATAGAAAGTGAATCAGAACATGAACTGTCACCCTTGGCTCTTCCGTTGTTGCACAGCTTGAGATGGCTGAGGGTAATCTTCAACAGGTCATGAAAGAATTTATCCGCCAGCATTTCATCCTGAGCATTGTCAACACACAGAAGCTTCTGTACATTGGATGATATGTCGCGGATTTCACCTTTGCTCATTCCAGCATTGTAGAGAGGTGCTGAAACAGCTTCGCATCCGTAGAAGTCCTCGTCAATGTCCAGGATGATGCTATCACTCGCCTTGATCCAGCTTCCGGATTTGGCCAGTTCTATAGCCTTCTCTGTACTCACGAACTCCACAGTGCCCCTTAAGGTCTTGTCCAGACATCTTGATTCAGGTATAGGCACATAATTGTCATTACCAGATTCAAAATCTGGAATAATCCAGACACATAGTTTTTTGTCTGCCGTGAAATAGTCAGATTCTGCACAAGCACAGAGTTCTTGTATATACTTGTCTTCATCAGACTCCCCTCCTCTGAACATTATTCCAACCCTCAGTCGGACGAACACATAGGGTTCGTTGTTGTCATGGAGGTAGCCTCCAGCATCATACGGTGGCCACACCCAAATGAAACGACTGATCAACCCTGTTGCTGCAGCGATCTGGAAATATGATACTGATATTGATACTTAGAGGCGTTGTTTAGGGTGTTTTGGAAAACTGGGGTTTATTGAGCAAAATGATAATATTCATTTCATATGAGTACAAACATTAATAAGTGATTAGAACTCACTACTTTTAGATAGTTTAAATATGCATGCCTTTCGGCTTAATTCATGGGGAGATAAAGAATTCAATATAGTGTAATATTCATACTACATTCGTGTACCTCTGGGCCTGTGGGTCTCTGGAAAAGTCTGGTCCAGTGATCATGTCACAGCAATATTGCAGGATCATCGACTACAGGTTAGAGTCCCTCCACTACTTGATACTATTTGGGGTTATTTTACCTGAATAAAGACATCGTTTCCATCCATCATTAGCTTCATCTCCTTCTGGCTGCTTGGCAACCGAAAGAGGGGCATCTTCCTCCAAAAATCCGGGGTGTCGGCGTCCGAATGACCGTCTATGTGAATCTGCGGAAGAGGCTGTAGACTGTAGATACATGCAGGACTAACAAGGGAACATTTCATGATGATTATAATGCCCATATTTCACCAGATGAAATTTGCTATGTAGTTTTACGTGCCTTTACCATGGCTGAAATATGTGGTTCGAATCTCGGTACGCCCTGATTATGTTTCTAGTTCTGTCAGCACCTGTGCTTGGGTTCACTAAATGTGTCTATCAGCTACATTCCCACATAAAGCGGACATGTCATGATATAACAGAAATGGTATTCCATGAGGTGTTGCATCACTCACTCCGTTCCTAACATTGTCATTGTTTTGTTCCCTCTAAAACCGGCAGCAACCAATATTGTTTTGCCTTCTAGCCATCTGAATGTACAAAAATCAATATATAACAACGATAATCAGTAATCTTTGTGAATGTTTTCCATTTATGTTGCGATTGCGACATGTGTGATTAAGGTTACATTCTTTGAGTATTCTCTTAATCACCAACAGTAAACTATTTGGCTGCTGGTTCACCAAAGGTTTGATTACCAAAACGTTCCCTTGTTTCTTAATTGCCCCGCTGGCTGCAGCCGAGAACCAGTACATCAGCGCTGCAACAAACACAAAAGGTGCTTGAAAAGACAAGACATCGTCCATGTAACTGCAACAGGCATACGCAGTGCTGCAAGAGATAAATACAGGTTATCTGTGCTTATCAGGTACAGGCAGTACATCATCGCTGCGACAGAGTAACACAGCACATGAGCACAGCATTCGGTGTGGCAACAGGCACAACAACAAAAACAAAAAACCCAAATACAACAAAAAAATAATATAAAATAACCCCAAAACCTCGTAATTTCACATTGTCATCTACAGTTGATGTGAAGCATCCTGTCTTCTCATCTAATCACATAAACATGTTGTCCTATAGTTAATTTTTCTACACCAAAACCTGATCCTTACAACATTGCCTTTTGTAGGTACGTCCCTCCAAGAGACCTTAGCAGCACAACATTAACTCCAACAGCCACGTTACCACATCACTATCTGACCAATGAAACATGCTCTCCTACAGGGAAGTCGTCAGCACCACCATCTGATCACTACAACATTGCTGGTTATTGTCAATGCCCCAATGAAGACATGGGGACAACATCGAATCCAAGTGTCACAACCCCACACCCATACCTGAATACTACTACGTGCTTCCCTTCAGTCTTGACTGTACGTACAACCGTCTAAGACAACAGCGTCTTGGTGAACAGTTACATCTGTAAACGTGCACCTGCCCACACCAATTCCTTATCACTGCAACATGTTCCTCTGCCGAAAGGTAAGTATACTACCATCTTATGAACATAGTGTTTACAGTTATTTCTCCGAAATAAATACTTCATCATGACACCAAGACTGTGACATATTCCTCTACAGTCATGTTCCCACAGAATCATCTGATACCTACTACATCGACGTCTTCAATAGCGTTCCTACATCATTACTTGACCACTACTGCATGTTCTATTGTCCTTACACTACCGTCTGATCAACAGAAAAGCGTCACTTTTCCACACCAAGACGACACCACTTCCTTGTCGTTGCAACATGTTCTTCTGCCGAAATGTAGTTACGCTACCATCTAATAAATATATCGTCTATAGATATTTCGCCGAAATATATACTTCAACAAGAAAACATCACTGTCCTCACCGAATCATCTGATTACATCGACTTCTTTATAGTGTTGGGAATTGGTTAAAATCTCATAATTGATGATTGGTTCATTACTACCGATCAATCATCGAAAATAATTGGTTAGCATCATTTATGAAATTTGTTAATGCACATAAAAATAAGGTAAAAAACAATTAGTTCTCTCCGGGTTTTTGGGCAAAATTTCACATCTTTAAAGGATGACTAGTATCTTAGGAACATAAATGTCTTGGTATCTTTAATATAAATTCAATCGTGACTTGAAACGAGCTTGTAGTGCTTACGAAATGTAACAGACAAAACCAACCATGTGAAAAATATTGTTAATGAAAACAAGTGTTCCAGAATTGGTTGTGTTCGATTGTGAGAAATTGTGATCGATTGCTTGGTCGTTTAGTCACTACGACCAATCTTCGATTATTTCAATGAATCGGACCACCACTACTTCTTTTATAGCGTTTCTACATCATTACTTAACCACTACAGAATGTTCTGTTACCTCTACACCATCATCTTATCAATACAAAAATATCCGTCTACATTTACTTCTCCACTTAGTCACGTTCCCACAAAACTACCTCATCGCTACAGCATGTTCTCCTTCAGTCACGTCCCTACAGAACAATTTGAGTACGACGGCTTTGACCCGTACCTTCATGGTGTTCCTCTATGACGTTTACGACCCCGGATGCTGGGAGTACGAGGGATTGATCCATGTTTCTTTCTAACTTGGTATCCGTCAACGTCTCCACCTTCAATATTCCACCCGTCCTATTAAACCGTAGCAGCAGCAACAACACGGTGACGCACAGCAACAGGAGGACGCACGAGGTCTTCATTGTCAGGAATTTCATGATGACTGGACGGAAGGGGCCGCTGACAATTTGTGATACAAAATGATTTACAATCCCATCACTTTTCCGTGTGAGTGTGTTTTGCATTCCTATTTACGGATATACACACATGGTATTTAACTGAGCACTTTCCGAATCTAAGGACAATTTGCAAATTGTTGATCCAAACAGGCGATCATACCAATTCTGAGATTTCGACTCTTAACTGAGAGTGTGAGGAGACTGAAAGATGCTATCCATGCCAAGGGTGTAGCAACACCAGGTTCTGATGAGGTCGCCAGAAGTAGTTCAGGCAATCACGACTATCAATATTTGAGTACTTGGTTTGTCAGATTGGTGGCATAGTCATGGTGACCATACATTCCAGGCATTGATAATATTTGACATATTTTAGTATTCCTCTTAGGTTACAAGTAAATTGTTCACCAAATTCCAATTTCAGGTTTGTTTTTTGTTTCTGTCAGAGTAAACTATGTTACAGTTATCATTTTCCAATTTAGGAATTTAGTTTTCAATGCATACGCAAGAACACGAGGTGTTTTCGTACATATCGTCTAAAAAGCTTCATTTATGCTCATGTGTATATCAGTTCACAAGTTTTATAAAGCCCAAAAGTAGCGTTTTGGTTACAGGTCAAACGTTAACATAGATTTTGCCGGCTGCATTAAAAAAGGTTAATGCTGCCGAAAGGAGAGGGCAAAGTGAGTTACACTGGGCTTTTACCAATCCGATGGAACTGACTAACAGTTGTTTGGTCAAGATTGGAGCCAGTTTGGGATTAAAACTCGTGATCAGTGGGTAAGTTAAGCGGGAGCGGCTACATAATTGAATGCAGATTTCCATAAGGTGGGAAATATAGCCATATATAGTATGACCAGAAATTATTGCGAATTTTAAGAATATGTTTAATTGGATTTCTAGTATAAACAACCTAGACCAGCTATCAAGTGCTTGTTTTCATTCAAGAGAGACAACTCCGTTAATCCTTTTTCATTAGTCTGTGAAGAGTTATCCCCCTTTGTTTACTTGCTAGCAGACGACAATTTCAGTGATCCTCAATATGGATGATTTAGAGACGAGGAAGTTGATTTTAGAGTATTATAACAAGGACATCAGATCAGCTAAAGTGATTCGAAGTAGAACAGGCATCCCTTTGTCCACTGTTTATCGTGTTTTGAAAAATATTGCAAATGGATATGGCATTGAGCACCAGGGAGGCGCAGGTGGGCCCAGAAATTTGACTGTCGGTGACAGGAGGCGGCTTGGTATTCTTGTTTCTAAAAACAAACGACGGAGTTTAGAAAACGTAAGGCTGGATATGATTGACAGAGGAACTGTGGCTGTCTGTAAGGAGACAATTAGAACTGAGCTGCATGCAATGGGTTGGCAGAAAAGTCGAGGAATTCCATAACCGATCATGAAACCTGAACAAAAGGAGCGAAGGTTGAACTGATGCTTACAGCATAGAAATTTTAACTGGGACAATGTGATTTTCTCAGATGAAAGTTCTGTGTGGCTGTTTCCTAATACACAGGAAATTCTGGACCAAACAAACTGAAAAACCTTTGTATCAGCGTCCAAAGTACAGTCCGAAATTTAACGTGTGGGGTGGCATATCTGTGTTAGGGGCAACGCCCCTCTGTGTATTTGAAGGGAATATGAACAGTGAGCGGTACACAGATATTCTCGGGGGACATTTACTTCCATCTCCTCATGTGTTCTATGGAAATGTTTGGATTTTCCAGCAGGACAACGACCCAAAACATCGTTCAAAGCATTCACAGGCCTGGTTTTGGCATTATTAGATTGGCCAAGCTATAGCCCTGACCTAATTTGGGGACTTATGAAGGAAAGTGTCAATAGGAAAAATCTGACAAATATTGCTGAAATAAAAGAAGAGGTTGTCCGTTATTGGGACAGCATGGACCACGACTTTCTAACTTCTTTGATCAGTAGTATGCCCCGCCGCATTGAAGCCTGCATTGCTGCCCATGGTGACTTGACAAAATACTAACTGTTCACCTGTCTTTGAATCTGGAGTTATGTTCTGCTAATATTCACATTTAATACGTGAGTAATGAGTGAAAAAAATATCAAACATTACAATCTTTAAATTCTCAATAATTTCTGGTTGTACTGGACTTATTGGTACCTGCTACACCTGCAGTAACTGAAGCTACATACCTGTTGGTTTCCGTGAAACTGAAGCCTTTCTAGTCTTTTCCAACATGCCTGTTCGTGTCTATTCCATTATCAGCTATATGCTCTGACGTGTACTACTCCTACAGTAGTAACGGAAGTTACACACATGTTGATATCTATTACACCTGCGGAAACTAAAGATACATGCGCGCTGTTATACTGAAGCCTGCTATTTCGATTATTATTACGGTTTGCTCATTGTCCAAAGTTTATCGATCTGATCAAACAGATGTCACGGTTACACACCATACATGTGAAAGGCTTTATTAGGTCATGGGTGGGGAATTGCTGGGTTGAGGCTGGATGAAGGATGGAGATGGGGCAAGTGGGTGATGGAGTGCCGGGCAAGAGAGGGGAGCGGGAAGTCTGGGAGGAGTGTGGGAGAAAGAAAGAAAGAACGAGAGAGGGGGGGGAGGGGGAGGGAGGGAGTAGGGAAGGGAGCGGAGCGTTGTAAGGTGTGTGTGTGTGGAGAGGGTTGCCGGAGGGTGGAGATGATGGCAGCGAGCAGCGGGAAATGGAGGAGGTTGGAAGTATGGGAAGGAGGTCAAGTGTTCGTAAATACTTGTCATTGAAAAATGCCACGCAATCCAAAGTCATGTAAACCTTTTAAAGTGCCATATTTCCACGTGGTTTTCTAGATTAAAAAGATTCCAATCGAACAAAATGTTCGATGGTGCCTCTGTTTCTGAGGAAACCACATCGTATATCAGTTATTAGGTCATTGATTTCTAAGTAAGAAAAACAGTGATTATTTGTCATGCGTTCCATGGTTTTGCAAACGCTGCTGATGAGTGAGTGAGTGAGTTAAGATTTTAAGTCACATCGGCAATATTTCAGCCATATCGTGACTAAAGCAAGTTATACATATATCAACAATTTAAGTGAAATTAGAAAATTCTGCCGACGAAGGACAGTAAAATAACTAGATTATCACAGATATAGATATAAAACTAGTAACTAAATCTAAAACATTTGAACTATACAAGACGATACAATATAAAAACAGGCTATTGATCGCCAACAACTGAAGGTAGATCACCATTCTAGGGACCATGGGGACTTACAGTACATTTGCTTCCTGCATGGACCCTAGCTGGATTTACACCATCCCTTCAGCCATTGGCGACAGAAGAGAAACCTAGCCATAAATTAAAAGTACACATATTCTACGATTAAAAACCTGGTACACTTAAATTGACTAAATGTTTTGGGACTTTCGTACCCTCTCAGGAGGACAATAATTTTACGCTACTTCAACCCCCTTTGAGGGTACAGCCACTAACAATATCAGTTACTAATTTAAACTACCCAATAATAAAATATATATCTATTTACAAATCAGTTAGCAAGTCTAATTTTTTTTAAAACTGCAATAATTAAATGAGAACTTATATGACTAAAAAGATCCTTCAATGTTTTTACTTTGAAATAAATATCCCTTGTGATGGAATATTCAACACAGTCAAGCAAGACATGCTTGACCGTGATTCGTTCATCACAAGGGATACAAAACGGAGGATCCTCACCTTTCAATAGGTACTCATGCGTATATCTTCTGTGGCCAATACGACATCGTCGTATGATGACCTCTTCAAATCTGGACTGACAACCCAAGTAAGTGTAACCGATATAGGGTTTTATTGCATGTAATTTATTGATACCTACTTGGGTGTCCCACTTCTTTTGCATCAGATCACGGATGTAAGATCTAATGCAAGCTTTGTAATCGGAGTATGGGAGCAGAAGTGGTGTCACAGATTTGTTGAGTGCAGCCTTAGCAGCAATATCAGCCATCGTCTTCCCAGAAATGCCAACGTGGCTGGGTAACCAACAGAAGACGATGTCGCATTGGCCAGTAGCAAGCTCATTATACAATTCAATAATTTCTAATAAAAGTGGATGTTTGCAAGAAGAATTTTTAATAGCCTGAAGACACGAAAGAGAATCTGAAAAGATGATATATTGTTTATATTTACGGTGTTTATTAATATATTTAAGAGCTGTTAGTATTGCGTTTGCTTCTGCTGTGAAAATTGAACTGTCATTGGGTAGTCTGGAAGATATTGTTTTGGACCCAATGACAGTGGCACAAGCAACCGCGCCACCATCCTTGGATCCATCTGTATATAAGGATTTATAGTTATTATATTTATTTCTTAATTGACTAAATTCTTGTTTATACTGTAAATCATTAGTTTCGGATTTTTTAAATGTGGTTAATGTTAAGTCAACGTCTGGCCTCACCAATTGCCAAGGAGGAGAAGAAAGAAGACGAGAAGGAGATATATTCTCCAGCTCAATGCCGGCAGCAGAAAGGAATGGTTTAATTCTGTGCCCAAGAGGCGGAACAAGAGAAGGCTTTTTGTTATACAAATCCTCATAAAGAGGAGTGAAGATGCAGTGAAACGCAGGATTAGACTCGTTAGAATATAGCTTCGTAATATACTGTAATGATAATTTTATACGGCGTTGGGTAAGAGAAGGCTCATCTGCGTCGACGTAGAGACTGTCAACAGGAGATGTTCTGAAGGACCCAAGACAAAGTCTCAGACCTTGATGGTGGACTGAATCTAAGAGTTTTAGGTTGCTTTTGCAGGCTCCACCATAAACGATGGAGCCATAATCAAGCTTCGAGCGGACAAGTGATCTGTAAAGGTGTAGGAGCGTAGCTTGATCCCCTCCCCACCTTGAATTAGACACGACTTTCAATAAATCGAGTGCCTTCAGGCATTTAGTTTTTAGGGATTTAATATGCGGAAGAAAGGTTAAATGGGAGTCGAAAATGAGACCTAAGAATTTGGCCTCTTTTACAACCTTGATGGGAGTGCCATTTAAAGATAGTTCTGGATCTTTATGCGGCTTATATTTTCTACGAAAGTGTAGACAATTCGTTTTGGACTTGGAAAATTTAAAGCCGTTTTCAAGACACCATTTATTTATTTTGTTTAAACACAACTGTAGTTGCCGTTCAATAGTATGCATATTCTTACCGCGACAAGAAATGTTAAAATCATCCACAAAAAGTGAGCCATCGATTGAATCATTTAAAACCTTGGATAAACTGTTGATCTTAATACTAAACAATGTTACAGACAAAATACTGCCTTGCGGGACACCTTGATCCTGATTATAATGGTCAGACAGGGTTGAACCCACTCGGACTTGAAATTGCCTGTCTTTTAAAAACTTTGATATAAAAAGAGGTAAACGACCCCTCAACCCAAAATCATGTAAATCCTTTAAAATGCCATGCTTCCATGTGGTATCGTATGCTTTCTCAAGATCAAAGAAAATTGATACAGCATGTTGTTTATTAACTATTGCATTTTTTACAAAGGATTCTAAACGTACCAAATGATCAATGGTACTACGATTTTTCCTGAAACCACATTGAATGTTAGTTATAAGGTTATTTGTTTCAAGATACCATGTTAATCTATTATTGACTATTCGTTCCATGGTTTTACAGACACAACTCGTTAAAGAGATTGGTCTGTAATTAGATGGATCAGTATGACCCCGGCCAGGCTTTGGAATAGGAACAACAATGGCATCACGCCACGAAGTTGGGAAATTCCCTGAAGTCCATATTTGATCAAAAATTTCTAAAAGGATTTCTAAACATGATTCGGGTAAATGCTTCAAGAGCTGATAGTGAATATTATCAGCTCCTGTTGCTGTATCATGAGCTTGCTCAAGTGCAGTATGGAGCTCATGTAACGAAAATAGTTCGTTATAATCTTCACCATTGTCTGAGTTAAAATTTATTCTTTTCTTCTCCTGTTGTTTCTGATACTTTTGAAACTCAGGGACATAATTAGATGAAGATGAATGCTTGGCAAGAGTTTCACCAAGTTTATTTGCAATATCAGGTTTATTAGTCAATAAATTATCACCGTCCTTCAAATGATGAACGGTAGATTTGGAACCTTTGCCCTTTATTCTTTGTATCATGTTCCATACCTTCGAAATTGGTGTACGGGAATTTATCTTGGGAAACATACTTCCTCCAAGACTGACGCTTGTTCTGCTTAAATGCGCGTCGAGCCTTTGCATTTAAAATTTTTACTTTATCTAAATTATGTACAGTAGGATGTCGGCGGAAATATTTTTCTGCTTTCTTCCTACTTTTTCTGGCCAGTTTACAGTCATTATTAAACCATGGTTTACGAATATGGGGAATTGCAGAGGACTTGGGTATACTTTGATCAGCAATGTCATTTAGTATATCGGAAAACAACTGTATAGGATCTTCGCTGTTCGCAAAAACATCATGTTTTAAGTTATCATTACATAGTGTATTATATAATGACCAATCAGCCCTGGCAAAGTTCCTTCTGGATAAAGGTGGATCATCTCCAGGGCGTATTGTTTTAAGAATGGTGGGGAAATGATCACTCCCACATAGGTCATCATGGACCATCCATTCAAATTCATTATATAAAATGGAGTCAACAAGTGATAGATCCAGGGAAGAATATGTTCCCGTAGCGGGATGTAAATAAGTGGCTGAATCGTCATTGCAGATACATAAATCATTATCAGAAATGAATTCCTCGATGATTTTACCTTTATTATTAGTATGGGCACTTCCCCAAAGCGGGTTGTGTCCGTTCAGATCACCCATGATGATACATGGTTTTGGAAGCTGATCATACAGTTTTTGCAGATCTGACAGTCGGATATCAGAAGACGGTGGGATATACAAGCTGCACAGCGTCAACGCAATGTGTAAAGTGAGACGAACAGCTACAGCTTGCAGATTGGTATTAAGAGGGACAGGGCTATGTATAATACCCTGCCGCACCAAAATAGAAACACCCCCAGTTGCTCTATCTCCTGGAGGGGAAAAGAAATGATATTCACTGTATTGTCTTAAGTTTAACGTATCTGTATTTTTAAGAAAAGTTTCTTGAAAACAAAATGCTGATGGATGAAAGTCCTGTATCAATAATTGTATTTCATTAAAGTTATTTTTAAGACCTCTGCAATTCCATTGAATTAGATTGGGCAATTGAGTCATGGTGGCTCAATTGGTGATCGCCCTCGTGAATGTGAGGAGGAACTGTTCCTCCGCCTGTCCTGTGAGGACGGAGTGACCTCCATATCTAGAGGTCCAAAAGGGTTCTCCAGAGGAAGCTCTGAAGGTAAAGGGACAGCAGTTGTTTGTTTCCGATTGTACTTTTTTTCCTTTCTTTTTTATTGATTGACTTGAACTTTGCTGTTTGTCCGGTGTTTGAGATGATGTCTCAGGCTCATTCAGAGGCTGGTTCTCTGGCTGATTCTCAGTCTGAGATCCAGAGGAAGACTGAGTTACTGGGAGAGGGAGTGATACAACTGAAGTTGATGTGGTGGGTTTCTCCGACTTCACCCATGTCAAATCTGTCTGGCATGTAACTGATGATGTTGATACGGGACGAGTGACAGCAACAGAGTATGTCATATTGACTGGACTTGAAACCTCATTTGCAAAAAGTTTTTTTTTGCATCAAGATACGAAATGTTCTTCTCACATTTTAATTTCATTATCTTTGACTCCTTTTGCCACACAGGGCAGGATTTAGATGAGGCATCATGTGGGCCTTGGCAGTTAGCGCACTTAAAACTCTTGTCACAGTCTGTGTTGTCGTGGCTCTCACCACATCTATGACATACCACAGAGCCACGACAAGAGTTTGACCCATGACCAAACCTTTGGCATTTGTAACACCGGAGTGGACTGGGGACATACACGTCCACTCCGATATTAAAATATCCAGCTTTAATTGACTGTGGCAGTGAAGCACGAGCAAACGTCAAGAGATAAGTGTTTGTTTTTATAGTGGTACCTTCTTTCCTGATAGTGAAACGTTTGACTGCTGTCACACCCTGATCGTGAAGCTCTGCAGCAATGTCCTCCTCGGACATGTCAAATAGACAGCGAGCTCTGTCGCGAATGATACCACGACAGGAATTTAAAGTTCTGTGCACGGACACAGCAACCTCTATATTGGCAAATGTTTTAATCGATAAGAGATTGTGAGATTGCTGTTTCCGTGCGCATTCCACCAGAAGGGAACCACTACGGAGACGGGTGACGTTTTTCACATCACCACAAATTCCAGAAACAGCTTTTGATATAGCAAAAGGATTTAGTTTGATGGGCAGAAAATCAGTTGCCTCAATCACAAGGAAACGAGCCCATGATTCAGAATTGGCAGAAACAGTTTTGTTAGAGTCATCAACATTTTCATATCGGCGCTTTTTTTCATTTCGCAAGGAACCAGATGGAGTGGGATCCATGATAATAGTCAATAAGTTCAGCACCCCTGCTCCCCATCCACCTCGGAATATCAACAAGGACAGCGTCATATAGCACCGGATCTCCAAGATGCTGACACCAGGGATACAGGGGTGTTATACTCCAGAGATAAAGACTTGAAAAGCTATGGAAAACTAAAAGAATAAATGCCAGGCTGGTTCGGCCCATGACACCATTCCCAAGAATCACAGATTCCAGAGGTCTATTATCACCAGATTGGCCCATGAGCCACCGCCTTCTGGCATAGGACTCTAGGCAATTTAAAGCAATAAAAGTTCAATCACAGTAGATCCAAAAATCCAAGGCCCAATGATAATATTATAATGTGCAATATAGTCACCACGCACAGGGCTTGGCGTGACCAGCCGATTGATGGAACCGGGCCAGTTCCACCACCCGTCTAGGTGAAGTAAGGGGCGAAGTGGTGTGTTGGGCAAAGGAACACGGTTCCAGGCTCCTAGTGCCCTCAACCACCAGCCTCCCGTCCTCCACCGACACAGGGGCGCAACCCACGGCAAACGGGTTGGTGGACCAAATATCCCCGGGTCCACAACGAGGAGGGGGGTCGAAGGGCAATGATTTGATTGCGTGACCCAGCACCCACCACGAGGAGGTGGCCCTTCATGGGTGCCATATGCTTTGACGAGAAATATGGTGCATACATTTAAGAAATACAGTCATCGACGGACTGTAAAATAACTAGAGTATCACAGATATGGTATAAAACTAGCATGGAAAATAAAACATTTTAATTAAAGAAGACAATACAGATTGCCAACAACTGAACTATCACCATTATAGTTACTTTTTACCGACGGACCCTAGTTCACGCTAAACAAGGAAAGAAGAGCAAGAACAATGTGTAACCTGGTTTGTTTGCAATATCTGCTTTATTTAAGAAATAGCTTTCAGTGGGGAAATAAAGCTTTTGCCCTGAACTATTATAGTTATTTCGAGTATGCTAACTATAATAGTTCAGGGCAAAAGTGTACTTTATTACACTATACATGGGGGTAGAGCGAACTGCATATCTTTTATAGGATGCCATATTTGATACACACAGGACTTAATCTAGGCAGAAAACAAGCCGAAAAGCGACGGTTTCGGTGACCTAACTCGACAATCCTCGTTCAGGGCTAACTGACAGGCTCTCCTATAGTGACGTGTCTGACACACCCTAAACCCCTTGGAGATTTGTCTCAAGTGTGACTTGGCTATAGATACCTCCAGTGTTACCAGTAGAGATGATCCACCTGTAGCCATCACCTGAAGGAGACAAATAGTGGTCTGCATTGAAATGACGCTGTCCCAAACTATCCGTCTGCTTAAAACAGGACTAATGTTGATTAGCATTCTCCACTGAACAAACCTGAGCCCTCAAGAACTCCAATGAATCATGGGTGAAGACATTATTTTTCGGAACATGGACAGGAGATCTACCTCTTCCTTGAGGTCGTGAAGCTATGAATCCAACATGGCTATGCTCGGATACATCCACGTCCTCAAGACCTAATGTTTAAACACAATATCCATACAGAATTCTATCGTGTTTAAATGTAAAAAAGTACAGAGTAAGTTTAACACGATTCCGATGCTCATCTTTTGAACTTATAATTGAGAAAGGCAGATATGTAAATACGAATAGAGAACATAGATCTTGTCAGTTTTGTAATTCAAATGTAATTGAAGACGAGTATCATTTTCTTCTTAAATGCCCTAACTACAGGAATCTTCGAAGCAAATATATAACAGAAAAATATTATGTCCATCCAAACAGGCTTAAGTTTTCACTACTTCTAAACAGTTCAAATACTAAAGAAATTGAAAACCTGTCCATGTATATTTTCTACACATTTGTGCATAGAAGGAGAATTGTTCCTTGAACGTGTATAAAGCAATGTATAGAGTGCACTATAGGTCTGAGGCTTTTTGAGTACCGGAATAAAGATTGATTGACATGTTTCTGTTTTTGCCCCTTTCAGGACTCTGCGATTTGATGCTTTTCAGAAGTTTCACTGTTCGGTTTCGATTTGTGTGGTTTTTCTGCAGTTGGTTTAACGTTTGCAATTGGTTCTGAGTTAGTTGATGGTTTCTTACATGCACATGTATTCATGTAGTGACGAGAACATATTTGACGTTTATAGTGAGTGAGTGAGTTATTATTTAACGTCACATCGGCAAAATTGCAGCCATATCGTGACGAGAACATATCTGATTTTGAAGTGGAATATATGTATGACGTTTATAAAGAATAACGAAGACTGGCAGCGAAGGGTGACGGAACAATTATCCCAATATAACGAGACAGCGCTAGAGCGCTCTATAGCGCGATAACTGTTCCGCGACGGACTGCGCCCGGTAAAATGCACTCTAACCAAGAAATTCATCCCTCACAATGCTGAGTCCAAATCCAACTCGTTTCCTTATGTAAGACATTCCGCATTAACTATGAAGTAAAGCGGGACAATTATTTCGGATTACCCACATGGTCACGTGGCTCCTAATTTGCTACAGCTATGTTCATTGGTCATTTGGAATTGCCAAAATACAAAGAGACTAAGTTATGTTGAACATTCCAAGTATATATTTAGAGAGATATTTCACCCGACAGAAAAATTCAGCCTGATTATGTAGTTGGAGGTGTTTGTGCTTCAAGCAAACATGGTCAAAACCAAACAATAAATTCACCGAAAATCAAAATGTGTGCAAAATACTTACAATGCACAAGGCTTGGCGTGACCAGCCGATTGATAGAACCGAGCACATTCCACGACCCGTCCAGGTAAAGTAACGGTCGAAGTGGTGTAATGGGCAAATGAACACTATTGCTGGAAACAGTGCCCTCAACCACCAGAATCCCCGTTCTCCGCCGACACAGGGGCGCAACCAATGGCAAACAGGTCGCGTAATTCGTTCGCCTCTTAGGACCAGCAAATGGGTGCTGACAACCTATTTTCACCCGGGTCCACACAGCGAAGAGCAAATAACGTGCGTGGGTATGGTTTTATGCCGCATTAGGAATATTCCAGGAATATGTTAACGTGGGACATCGGAAATGGGCTTCACACATTGTACAAATGTGGGGAATCGAACCCGGGTCTTCAGCGTGACGAGTGAACGCTTTAACCAATAGGCTACCCCACCGCCCCGAATAAGTTAAAATGAATGAATAGAAATAAATGAATGGAAATGAATGGATGAAAACGTAATGAATGAATATGAAGTATCAGGTTAAATACGTTTTGATGAAATAACTGACGCAATGAGAAATACCCGAGTATTTAAGTATTTTATGAACTTTGATTAAAAAATAATCTTTGTTACAAAAGCGGCTGCATTATACTTTCGAACAACTATGCATAAGGTATTTCTCGAAAAAAAACCACTCACGTGGCACATGATATTATATTTACAATTGTATAATATTTTCAGGATGTACAAAAGGAACGTATTTAACAAGACGAACGAAAACAGAAAAGTTCAGAACAAGTATTTTTATTCACTTTTTACGTATGTGATCAAGGACTTTGGAGAGACGTTTTAGGTCTGTGTACATAAGTGCCTGAAACTAAAACAGATTTGGAAACTTCAGGTTTTAGTCAAGAAATCATATCGCTGCTGGAGAAAGCTGCACTCCCTTATAAATGCACACGCCAAATTGAAACAAGATTGTAAAATCGTGGCCAGGATATTGATGAGAATTCCATTTCTCGTCAAACTTCACAAAACAGGTCAGCAAAGAGTTTTCGAAAATGTATGCACACAAACTTCTATCTTTGTGGGTGTTTGCTTTTCGTTGCATTTTATACATCAAATAAGCTTGTTAGGGCGATAACTCAAGAAAGAAATGATGCATTTTGTTCAAATTTGGTACCAAGGTATATTGGCGAGATTCAACGACGCAAGTAAAATTGAGTGACCTTGAGACAATTTTCAAGGTCACAGCAAAAATCTGAGGGTTTTGCCAATATAAAGATTGTTAGCGCGATAACCCAAGAATGAATTGAGAATTCCATTTCTCGTCAAACTTCACAAAACAGGTCAGCAAAGAGTTTTCGAAAATGTATGTACACAAACTTCTATCTTTGTAAAGACAAGTCAGCAAACTAATGTTTCCCAGTATTATACTCTGTGTGTGTCTTGTTTACTTGATTTTCGCAGGAAGCTATGATGAAGTACGTGACGCATATTTGTCGTGTGAAAACATACACTGGCAACATTTTCGGCGTTTGCACGAGAGCAAAAATTGTTGGTTGATATAA